>NW_020230595.1:0-100000 GCF_003227715.2 Harpegnathos saltator | reverse complement strand
GGCGCAGCTTGCTCAAACTTGTACAGTAGTCTATTAATAGATGGCAGTTGACGGGAGCAGTGCTGCATTTAAAGTTACTGCGCGGAAAATTCAAAAAGTCACTGACTTATCAAACTGTCCTCGTATTATACCTTATACACCAACAAGTCGAAAAATCGGAGAAACAGTAGCAAGAAGCATATTTCGGAGAATAAGAAAATATTGGCAACGTCGCATTCACATTCATATAAGATCTATGTGTAGAAAAGAAGAATTGACAACGCAGCACACACACGTTTGTCCAAAGTCTGTGAGAAAATATATATATATATATGAAAAAATACGAAAAGGAGACAGCGCGACATGTCGCTGCCCACTGAACATCATTGACAATCGCTTCACCTCGCATATATATATACATACATACATATAAATTATAAATTAAATTATATATTTATATATATATATGTATATATATAATTAATTTATTTTAAGACATTAAATGTGAGGTTGTGATTGGTGTGTACGACATACGTATGGAATATAACAACGTCTTCCGACTGATTGTGAACGCAACCTAATGAGCGTGCGATCGAGGGAACAAAAATACGAGAGAGTTTTAAACACTAATCTTTTTATTTTTAGCTGTACAGATTGAAAAATCCTTTTGCACAATGAAAGTACTTACAATAACGAAGACTGGAAGACCAAGTTTTATGTAAAATTCAATGAAAAATTTTACAATTACAGTTTCCTTGTCATAACATTACTCCACGCATGAAACAGACAAGGATAGTACAATCTGCCTGCACCACCATCGATCATGATTATGCGGAACTAATCTACTATTCTGTTTTATCCAAAAATACAAACACAATTCCGTATGCATTACATTTTTCTCAAACACTATTCTTTTTACACGGACTTCTAAGCTCATTTCTGTTACTTCAGTATTATTCTTTCATATTATGGCTAGTACGGAAGCAAAAGCTTTTGCATGGATAAACTGCAGAACTTTTATAATTAATAAGTAAAGTTACGAGCTGACACAAAACGTGATAACGAAACTGTAATTTTGTAATTTTTCATTGAATTTTACATAAAACTTTGTGTTCCGTACTTCGTTATTATAAGTACTTTCGTTGTACAAAAGGATTTTCCAATCTGTCCAGCTAATAAAAAGAATAGTGTTTGAGAAAATTGAATCAATGTGTCAGTAAAACAGACGACTCCAGGATCCCCTTAAGAGATGTCGTTCGGAAACGACATCTCTAGTGCTATCCCGAGCGCACGGCGACTACAGAGAGAGGCATTGTTACTTGTACCTAGTGGTACAAGCTGGTGGTCTGTCAAAGTCAAAGGTTGCTATCCTTTAAGACCTGCTGTCCATGTATGCCAGCTTCCACCGTTGCCCCTCCTTATCCGGTGCAAATCATAGAAATATGCCCCGGGGTCGACGTCATATTTTGGCTGCCCCCGGGCGCTTGGACACGTTTTTGCAATGCGCCGAAGGAGGATCCACCATGAAAGAAGGAGGGCGTACTAGGTAGCGACGGGATGCCGTGCGTTTGGGACCTGCATCTTATGCATCTTATTATCGGTGCACTATCGGTGACTACAGAAAGGATTTTCTGACATAAGAGGCCATTATTGTTCATAAATTCTTGAAAGCGTTCAAATAATATTTGACTAGTTGTGCGATCATGCAATGGCAACAATGTCAAAAGTTTCTTCTTTATAATTATTATTCAGAATATAACGAACAAACACAGCCATTTGTGCTACATCAGATATATCTGTAGATTCGTTAATCGTAAGCGAAAAAAACTGTTTTAGTGAGATCGACCAATATATTCTCACGAACTGAACTTGCCCAAATTTTGGTCTTACGAGTTACAGAATCACGAGACAATAGAATTTTATTAAACATTTCAGCAATTTCTTTTCTATTATCGAAAACTACATTTGAGACTTGTATCAAGCATTTTTTGACTATTTCAGAATATGAAAATGGCACCATATGTTTGGCTAATATCCATGCAACGCGCAAAGATGCTTCAGTGCATTTTTCCTGTTCAGACATCGAGCGTTTCATTATTACTTGAGAACGCTCAAAGGATATACAAAGAATATTACTTTTTTCAATTTTAAGTGAAGAACCCTTTGGAAAATCTTCGTCATATTTTTTTAAATGCTTTGTTTCGTAACGACGACTTATGTTTGCTGCTTTGCATATAGCAACTGTTTCGTTGCAAATTAAACATGTTGGTTTCGCATTTTTATGCGGTGAAAGAATAAAGAAAAATTCTTCAGTCCATTTTGATTAAAAAATCCTGTTTTCAAAATCGACTTTTCAACACTTTGACTCAGACATCATGAATAAGATGAATTAAAATGTATCCGTAACCAGATAAAATTCAAAGATGAGACAAGGTCAATAAACTGCGATTAGAGCGAAAAAAATGTTTGCGATATTGCAATCGGAATCCAGAGAGAGACGCTAGAAACGTGTCTCGGCTCAATGGCTCAGTAGTAAAGGCAGTGATGCTAGTTTCGAGCCGCTGGCACTGATGCTGCCTGCCATCACAACGTGTAGTAGGAGTAACGCTATAACTATACAAAAAAAAGTAAAAAAAGGTACCAAGTACACGCGTCCTAGCGTTTGTTCCGTATAAAAATCCGTATAAAAAACACTGATTTTTTAAAAATTGTTTTTAATATTACAAAGAAATAAAGACGAAGATAATGGTTCTCGGATATATAATTAACCGTTCCATATAGAAAATCCCATAAAGGACTAATTTCTAAAAACAAATTCCAAAAGAACATTACAAAAAATAAAGACAAAGATAATTATATTATAGAATATTATGGAATGTTATATTTTAACCTGCCAAAAACTCTATCTTTGCATAAAAAGAATGTTCAGGGAAAATTATTAATACGTTTGTACAAAAAAATACTTTTTAATACATTATAACAAAAATAATGAAATAAAAAAATTGCGCCAATTGGTAATGCAAAAGTATGTTATATAAAACATAACAAACGATGAAGCAAAAAAAACTAATAGAGTTTTTAAAAAGTTTCTAGAATTAAAACATTTGCGTTTTATAACCAAGAATAAAGAAATTATTATATTATACAAAGAATTTAATCTTAAGAAAGTCATATTTATTGACATTACAAAAAATATCTATTGACTAAAACTTAAGAAATGTAAAAAATAAAATTAAAAATATAAAATAACTAAAAAAATTGATAAATATTCAAATAATAAATAACAAAAATGAAATAAACAGAATAATAAACATAATAAACATAATAAAAAAATGAAAACTAAAATTAAGATTTAGACAAAAACACTTGGCGTGCCCTTGTATACGTGTTCAGGATGCATCAGAACAAAAGTCGTAATGAATTGTACATTTCAATCTTCTAGTAATATAATATTAAAGTTACTTTTATATATACAAGGGCACGCTAAGTGTTTTTGTCTAAATCTTAAGTTTAGTTTTCATTTTTTTATTATGTTTATTATGTTTATTATTATGTTTATTTCATTTTTATTTATTATTTGATTATTTATCAATTTTTTAAATTATTTTATATTTTTAATTTTATTTTTTACATTTCTTAAGTTTTAGTCAATAGATACTTTTTATAATGTCAATAAATATGACTTTCTTAAGATTAAATTCTTTGTATAATATAATAATTTCTTTATTCTTGGTTCTAAAACGCAAATGTTTTAATTCTAGGAACTTTTTACTCTATTAGTTTTTTTTTGCTTCATCGTTTGTTATGTTTTATATAACATACTTTTGCATTACCAATTGGCGCAATTTTTTTATTCCATTATTTTTGTTATAATGTATTAAAAAGTATATTTTTGTACAAACGTATTAATAATTTTCCCTGAACATTCTCTTTATGCAAGGATACAGTTTTTGGCAGGTTAAAATATAACATTCCATAATATTCTATAATATAATTATCTTTGTCTTTATTTTTTGTAACGTACTTTTGGAATTTGTTTTTAGAAATTAGTCCTTTATGGGATTTTCTATATGGAACGGTTAATTATATTGGGTCTGGGAAAAAGTTCGTGGCGTTTTTTTAATAAATGATCTTCTATTTTACTATATGATTTATTTTATTATATAATTTATTCTTTCGATGGTTGTCCAAAGTCTTCAAGCACCTATTGCTGACCTTTTTCTTCACGTTTCTCCAATATTGACAATATAACAATCGTGTAGCGACATCGTATAGCGTGTTGCCTGCCTATAAGCATTTTCTGCAATTTGAGCTAATTTCCCTTCCCCCTCTCCCTCCCCTTGCGGGGTAGGTGGGGTGACCACGATGTTTTTTTACCAATAGTTGACATCAAAACTACGCTAAGTACCAGAGTTTATCCGTTTAGGACCATTTTTGGATAAGATAAAAAATTCCGTAAAATTACCTAAGAAAAAGGAAAATCTACAAACTTTGAGCACGATGCGCGACCTGAAGATATTCACCGATTGCAAATTTTTTTTCCTCGTGATCCTCTCGACTAGTAGCAACTTTTCCGCGGTATTAAAATGCGATTAGAAATCTTTTTGAAAATTCACTCCGGTCTAGTAAAGAGGCCTCAAATATAAGACCTGACTATGAATACGGGTATAATCTACTTCAAATACCACTTTGAAAAAACCCGTCAGCAATAATTCTTATAGATGACATGGGAAATTGTTAAAATCAATTATTCATAATTAAAATAAAAATTTGATATAAACAAAATTTGAAATATACATGTGTGTGTGTGTATATGTGTACGCGCGTGTACAGGGTATTTAAAAAAAAGACTTAGGATTTTAAGAGCAAATAGTATTTACAAAATGGAAAGAAAAATTTCTAACGAACATAGATCGAAAAATTAATATTGTTGTGAACAATTGTTTTTGGGACGCAAAATGTTATGAACAATTATTTATTTTAATTAAAGCAAGTAACATGCTTGCTTACAAAGTTTACAAATTTTCTATGTCTTCTTCCCATTTCTACACACGCTTTACATTTTTGCATCATAGAATTGTGAACTTTTTCAAAAATTCCTGACTTTGTTCTAACTATTTGACAAATTTTGTATTCTCTGACGTAACTCGTCTATGCCACTTATTGATAAAAATTGTACATATTCTTAAGAAATCTTCATGAAAAATTCCAGAGAATTTAAATTAAGAAAGCAAAATGATCATAAGATTAGTCTATCCTGTTCAATCAATTTTTAATAGAAAGTTCTACTTAAATGTCAAATAAATTACATTAACACGTTGAATGCCACGCTAGTTTTACAGGGATTGCCCGTGGCGCCACGATGAATTTTTTATTATGCGATACAATTATGTGTGAAATATTATCGACAACATGTATAAATAAAACTATTTTTATGTTTTATACTGCATTAATTTCTTCAAACCATTGTAGTAACGATGGTAATAATGAAGAATTTTTAAGTATTGACATTTGTTCTAATTATGTATTTCTACTAATCTTGGCGCGCCGGTCACCGGTGGCCCCCACGGCGCTACCGCCAAGTTGAGTGCCGGTCACCGGTGACCCCCGTGGCATTCAACGCGTTAAAGAATATAAAATGCCTGACAAGTAAAACAAAAGGGATAGATCAGGAATTTCTTATAGAGTTCGCAATTCTATAGTACAAAGATATGAAGCGTATGTAGAAATATGAGAAGGACGTATAATCTTCTGTAAACTTTGTAAGCACTAGAAGCAAGTAGATCATTATTATCATTGTTGTCACTTGCTTTAATTAAAGTAGGTAATAGTGGTTTGTTTTTTAGAACTTTTTCCCTCCTTTTTATAAATACTATCTGCCCTTAAAGACGTGAACCTGTTTTTTTTTAAACGTTTTGTGTATATACAGGGTGTATAAAAGTATCGGGACGGTGGAATATCACAAAAACTAAGCATTTTAGAAAAAAAATGTTTCAAATAAAAATTGTAGGGTTTCAAAAAATCTATTTACTGACATTATGAGTTTGACCTTGGGTGGCGTCGCCAAGGTCAGGGCAAGGTCACCTTGAATTTTTTAAATGGGACCCTCTATTTTTTATATTTTTGTAGCCCTTTCTCAGACTTTTTCAAAACATTGTAATTTTTTCTACTTTGGATAAGCTGTTTCGAAGTTATTGAGCTTTTTATGATAAAATCTCCAGCCAACTAAGACAAGATCAAAGAAGTATCCAGCCAGCCAAGGCAAGATCAAAGAAATATCCAGCCAGTCAAGGGAAGATCAAAGAAATATCGAGCCAACCAAGGCAAGATCAAAGAAATATCCAGCCAGCCAAGGCAAGATCAAGGAAGTATCCAGCCAGCTAAAGCAAGATGATCATAAAGGAAAACTAGCAATTGAAAGCGCGATTAATGTATCAAATGCTCAAATTGTTCACCATTCATTATTTGACAATGCGCTAATCGATGATAAAAACCTGAAACAGCATCTTCTGTGTATTCATTAAGTATAAGTGCCGCTTCATCAAGAATCCGATTTCGTAGATCATTTAGATTCCGAGGTTTAGTTTTGTATACTTGATCTTTTAGATAACCCCAGAGAAAGTAGTTGAGAAATATCAAATCTGGTGACTGAGCTGGCCATTCGATCGTGCCTCTCCTCCCTATCCACCGTTCAGGAAAATTGTGTAAATAAATATAAACGTTTCGTCTATAATGCGGTGGTGTACTATCCTATTGAGACCACACCTGCTGAAAGTTTTCACCAATGATCGCGTTGATTGCAGGGGCAATTTGATTTCTCAGCATGTCTTCATATAAATAGGCTGTCAAATTGCCTTCAATAAAGAATGGTTCTATCAATCTGTTATTTAATTCTTGCCCAAACGTTTAATTTCTGTGGATATTGTGTATTGTGTTCCCACATCCAGGGTTCGTATCTAACCATAATCTGCAATTATGTCTATTAACAGTACCATTTAATTGAAACGTTGCTTCATCTAAAACGACTATGTTAGATTAAAAGTCAGGTTCTGCATCTATTTTCGCTATCATAGTCTCAGAACTGAATACGTCTATCAAATCGTCTTCGTTTAGTTCATGAACAAGTCGTATTTTGTAAAGGCGAAATTTATTCCTTTTTAATATCTTATGCACACATATAAGATTTATCTCATGTTCTTAAGCAGTTCTGCGGACAGAAGTTTTTGGATTCTCTATAAATGATTGTAAAACATCCAGTGCCTTTTCTTCATTTGTTGCTGCGGCAGGCCTTTCTGTTTTAAGACGATTTTTAACACTTCCTATTTCTTTAAACCGCCTTACAATTCATTCAGCAGTTTATTTCGAAATAGGAGTATTCTCATTTCGAAAAGTTACATTGAAAAGATCTTTTGATCTTGATACGATCTTAATCTATCACTTCAGCCCCTCATCATCAAGACAGATATTCTATCGCGTTCAATAAAGTATTGTATTTTAATTCATGAAAATTATCGAAATGGGAATTTTGAAACGAATTAATAACTATCAGCAATACTTTAAAATGAACTGAATAGAAAAAAATGTATAGAAATAAGCAAAATAAAAATTGAGGAAATCCTTACAAAAGCGTTCGAGAATAATGTTAATCTCTAAAAGAGAAAGTAAAGTCTAACGAATAAGTTAGGAAACAAAAAGATTTATCCAATAAACAGAAATTTGTATTAATTAGATAACAAAATCGATAATTCAATTAAAGAAAGAAAAATCATTTATCTTTTCTGTATGAAACAACGTGTATCATGTAGGATGTAATATAAACGTACAGATCAGACGAGTTATCTACCTTTATTCGGACGAGAATATAGAGATTACCGAAAAAGTCATTCATCGATCTTGTTGATAATAATATTTGCAGATCTCCCAGTTATGATGATTGCAACTAATTTTCCACCTCATTGCACCTTGTGATCATTTATGCTAGCAGTCAAGCTCCATTAAAAAAAAAATTGTTTATAAAAGTAAACCTGAGAAATAAACATTACGAATTTAAGCAGAGTACATAAGAATGATAGTTAAGGAGATAAATAATGCAATATATTTTCTTGTTTTGCATAATTTTTTTAATTTCTTTCTTGCATTGGAAAATTCGATAGAAATACAGAAATATTTAGAAGCCTTATATACTGTCTTCCATCGCTTTTAGAATAGATTGCTTTTGCAAAAATATTATAATTAGATATTATTTATCGTAACTTAATTAATGATAACTATTGAACGACACATTTTCGGTACATAATCTTATATTTTGACATCTCTTTTATCAAAAATAGTGTTTGTTTCCCAAAATTTTTGCAGCTTATAAATAAATCAAAAGATTCATAAGCTACTTTTTTTCGATAAAAGAATCCAGAATACGAGTATTCTACACTTTAATGAGGGATTTTCAACGAAGCTTAGCTCCTGTCATAAATGATTCCAGTGCAAAATTAGTTACACTCATCATAACTGGGAGCACTGCAAATGTCATTATCGACAAGATCGATGAGTGATTTTTTCGACAACCTCCGCATTATTATATGAATGGAGGCAAGCAATCCGTCGTACTGACCTGTACGTTGATGTTACACCCTGGATATACAAGTAATGTGTTCTACTTCAAGTCAAATTCATTGCAATTGATTTGAAATGATTCGAAAGTGAATTTTAGTGCTGTTATAAATTTAGTACATTAGTATTATTTTAATATTATTGGGAGTACAAATTAGTTCGGTCCGTTTTTTGTGTTAAAAGATGTATTTATTTCAAAACAAAATGAATGAACAGATCAATTAAAGTATTTTCCATCGCTGGCTACTATTTTCTCCCATTTCTCAGGCAATTTTCGAATTCCATCTCGAAAAAATGACTCGTCTTTTGAAGCGATCCAAGTTTGGAGCCAATTTTCGATATCTGCGAAAGAAGTGAACCGGTGACCTGCCAAATCGTGCTGCATCCTTCGGAACAATCAGTAATCAGAAGGAGCAATGTCCGGAGAATACGGCGGGTGCAGTAAAACATCCCAGTTGAACGTTTCCAAATATTTTTTTACGACTTTTGCGACATGAGGCCGAGCGTTGTCATGAAGAATACCTTTCAATGTCTCTCGGTTTCAGTTCATAAGGCACCCAATTTCCTTATTTTTGAATAATTCCCATGTCTCTCAATCGTACGGAAACGGCTTGTTGAGTCACTCCCAATGATTCTGCAAGCTCCTCTTGCGTTTGACTCTGCGATTTTCTTCGAGTAATGCCTCTAATTCTTTGTCCTCGAGGTTTTTTGGCTGTCTAGAGCGAAGCTTGTCTTCGACGTTGAAATCTCCATCCTTGAAACGTCGAAACCATTCCTTACATGATTTATCAGTTGGAGCAGCGTCGCCATAAACTTCAACAAGCATTCGATGGGCTTCAGCTGCACTTTTCTTCCAATTAAAGCAGAAAATTAAAACCTCCCGCAAATGCTGCTTGGTTAACACAAAATTCGACATTTTCAACACTGTAAAAAGCAAGGTTTTTGTATGAAACTCAAAGCAATATAAACTGAATATTATTCGCAGATGTCTAACCTCTTTGAAACCGCCAAAATCGGCAGTCACTATGAACCATTCATAACAGCCGGAGCCATCTTTTGAAAACGGACCGAACTAATTTGTACACCTAATATATGTGTCTAAAATATAAGTCACGAAATTGCTCCAGTCGCTGGCTGAACATCTTACCATAAAAAACTTGATAACTTCGAAACGGCTTACTCAAAGTGGAAAAAATAATGTGTTGAAAAGGTTTAAAGAAGGGCTATAAGAGTATGCAATAAAAAATAGGGGGTCCTATTTAAAAAATTCAACGTGACCATGTACTGACCTTGGCGACGCCATCCATGGTCAAATTCATAATGTCAGTAAATAGATTTTTTGAAACCCTGTGACGACCGAACTCCGCTGTTCGGTCGTTGCTACGCGTTTCGCGCGGATAATGCTCGTCGGAGTCCGGGTTCGAGGAGGAGTAAAGCAGCGAGACACTTGAAAATGATAATAGAAATAACTTAGCTTTATTCTATGCTTACTGAGATACAAGAGTTCGGCCCCGAAGGCGTTGTCGCGGGTCGCGTTTATTAGACGCGTCGGTACGGTACGGTGCGGTACGGTGAGCGGTACAAGTGCGCGTACGGACGGATAGGCCGCGCGGAAGGCGGGGCCTATTGCGCGACGCATGTAGACGGTAACGACGGTAACGGCGCGGTGATCGGTCTCGCTTCGCGACGCTGGGCGTCTCGGACAATTATCGTCCAATACTCGTCTCGCAATCGCTCGCGTATAGATGGTCACCGGACCGGAGATTTCGACTCTCGGTCGAACGTACGCACGCGAGTCGCGGAATACGCGAAATGATTTCGTCCGTCGGGGCCGAGGACTCTCGACAGAGAAGGCGTACGCACCTTCCCTTTTCCCTACGTTCGCGGAGGAAAGCGACCAAGTGCTGCGGACACTCAGCGGAGACGGCGGACACACCGTCCCGGGTCGCTAGACGGATCGCCTAAAGGCTGAGTACTCTCAGCGGAGTTCGCCGACGGACGAACCCCTGACTCAAGGCGGCGGGTAAAGGCGAGAGAATGTCGAGTACGCTCGACTGAGCACGCGCACGCACGAGCCCAGGAAGACGGGAGACGGCCAAGTATCGAGTACGCTCGATCGAGACTGCGGACGTACAATCCCGTGTTCTTAGTCGCCGATCGGGTAGTCGGAAAGCTGAAGACAGAGCGAAACGGTCCGGATATTCTCTCTTTCGGCATGAAGCGTCTAGATTGAATCGGCGGTACGAGTCGGTCTGATGCCTAGAAGCTCGATCGCCGCCGTTTTATAGTTGTTCGCGCTACGATTGATACGGCGGCGATCGAGCGGCGCGCCTATCGGCGCGAGGCACAGCGATGGCGCGTGATTGCGGCCGCGCGCGCTAGCGGCAGCGCGAAATAGCGGCGCGCGATCGTCTTCGATCGATTAAGGTTGGCGCAAAGCGCCGTTCTTCGGCCCGACAGGTGGTCGGTCGAGCCGGTAGTAACGAGGTGCATTTGCGTCTCGTTACACCCTACAATTTTTATTTGAAACATTTTTTTTTAATGCTTAGTTTTTATGATATTTCACCGTCCCGGTACTTTTTATATACTCTATATATACTCCATACTCATATACTCGTACATACAGAATGTCTCAGAGCGTCCATATCAGACATTTTTTTTCTTTTGAGACATATGCATTTTTTTTGAAAAACGTTCCATACAAAACATAGTGGTTTAAGTGTTGCATTATGTGGTAACATTGATATGACTTTGAATGACATTGTCAAGATTATGTGAAAGTCGGTTTCTTAAATAAAAGTCTCAATTTTTCATATATTCTTGTAACTGACTTCGAAAGCTTCGAAAGAACACTAAATAAAGTTTTTTTGCTAAATACTTTTTGAGTTATGATACTTGAATATTATAGAACCATGGAAATTATACAGTCAGGTTTGTAGCATATAAATGTATGTGTGTTTTAAATAAACTTTAGAAACGGTTATTATTCAGGTCCTTATTAAAACAAAGTCAAGTTTATACTTGCATTTGTTGTTACTTTATCGGCTAACATCTAAGAAAACTGCAATCAATGCGATCCATTCGACTCGCATAATGCTTTTTCTTCTCGATTTTAGATATATTTAGGTGATAAAACTTCAAAATGTTTGAGAACGTTTGTAGTACTTTTTATTATTGATGATGAGTCAGTACACAAAGCAACAATAGTCGCAAGGAGAAAACTCGACTTTGTTTCAATAAAAGTCTAAATAATTAACATTTCTAGAGTTTATTTAAATCAAACGCGTACACACACACGCGAGCGCATGCTAGAATTATAAATCCGACTGTGCAACCTCTACGTCGTACACTTTACATAAGGTTGACGCCGGTAGTACTGTAACTAATAGGTGTCATAATTCGAAAAATAAAAATGTATTTTATTATAGTGTTTTAGAAAACACTCAAAGTCATTTAAAAGAATATGCAATAAAAAATTAGAGCTTTTATTCAAAAAATTGTGAAATGAAAAAAGTGAATTGAAAAATATTTTTCAAAAAAATGCGCATCTTCTGAATAAAATGCCTAGTACAGATTCTCTAGGACACTTTATACACATACAGAGTGAGGAAAAAATACCGAGACCCCGAAATATATCGAAAAATATAATTTTTATGAAAAAATGTTTTAGACAAAAGTTGTAAGGTTTCAAGTAATGTATTACATAGCAATATCGGTATGACCTTGAATAGCATTGTCAAGGTCACGTGAAGGTCATCTTAAATTTCTTAAATGGAACCCCCTATTTTTCATTACATATTCTTGTAGCTTATCTCGAGGGCTTTCCAAAACACTATAACTTAATGGTTTTTTGTTAAGTATTTGCGAGTTACAAGATTTAAAAGTTACAATACCGCCGGTATTAGCATTATCCAAGGTGTAATGCGTGGATGTTGCACGCCTGCGCGATTTCGACTTTCTCTTAAAATACAAAGTAAAAAGAATATTAAATGTTTCGATTTTCGAATTCGAGCAACAGTTAAGAAATAGCATTAGCTGTCGTCACTTGCATTTCATTCAGTTATTATTCTTCAGCATTGTCTTTAGAAAAACTTTGAATTGATCCAAGTATTAATTTATTCAGTTTAACTAATTTTTCCGATTGTCAATATGCTATATCTTTCAGAGCGAGAACGCAGAGTATATATCTTCTAATGATGAGAGGATGGTGTGATCGATTAAAGTCGTATAATGATGTAAAGCAGCTTTTTAATGAAACATCTCGTGACCAAAATATTGCCATTTAAAAATCTACTGTTCAAAGGACAATAAAGCGTTTTGAGGAAATTGAAAAATCGTGCAATATCAGGTAGACTTGCATCAGCAACAAATCCAGAAAAATCATTACATATTTTACAATCCTTCATCGAAAATTCGTATGATTCTACCCGCAAAGTAGGACAGCTGTTGCGGGTTGAATCTGAGAGTTAACCCGTTGAACGCCGGGATCGCCCAGATCTTGGGCGCGAGAGCGAGTGGAGCCGACGGAAATCAGCCAAAAGGAGAGGACCGGTCGGTTCTCTGGACAGTAACGTGGTCGAGTCTCCGAGTGCGAAGCGTGGACCCAATACAGCGGCTTGTAGATCGCGAACAATGAAATAGCGTTTTGAAGCACGAGACGGCGAAAATAATCACGCGCCGGAGCGACGCATTGTTGAGATTCGACGGTAGCCGAACGGAACTTGAGAAAATGAGTTCGACAGCCGGATTCTGCTGAAATCTATTGTCATGATATCGATCGTGATATTTATAATTTTATATCGCTGATGCGGCTCAAGCCGATTGGCAGATTTGTACACATCGTTGGTTGACTGACATAAAGATCTAGACGGTAAATACATTGTTTTGCCGTTAGTCACGAGACATTAGACTGCCGCACGTTTCTTCTGATGGAAAGAGTGTTATTGTCACCGACACAATGAGACAGTATAACGCGCCGAGACAATACCAGGCGGCAAGACAAAGATCGAGCAAATAATTCGTTTGTAAACATGGGTGATTTGCCCGAGCGGTGACTCGCTGTTACCGGCGTCCAGCACACGCTCCGCGAGAATCCGCTGGACGATTTTAATGAGCACGCAGAACCGCCGATATGATTTTCCAATTCGGAACAACAGCAAAATGATCTATATAAAAAATTTGTGCTTAAAATATTAAAACTTAATCAATTTCATTCTTAAGTCCATCTCGTGCAAGGGTGATGATGATTTTGATAGGCGCATTGAATTTTGTGAGTTGATGATGGAAAGAATAGATGAAGATCCTAACTATCTGTCAAATGTAGTCTCTTCAGATGAAGCAACATTTTAGTTAAATGGCTATGTTAATCGACACAATTATAGATTCTGGTCAGATACAAATCCTAACTGGATTCAAGAAGCACATATGCAGTATCCACAAAAATTGAATGTTTGGGCAAGCATTTTGAATAATGTTCTCATAGGTCCATTCTTTATTGAAGACAATCTAATAGCGATAAAATATGAGAATATGCTAAAAAATGAAATAGTTTCAGCGATACAAGCAATCACGGGTGACAACTTCAAGAATACATGGTTTCAACAAGATGGTGCTGCGCTACATTATGGGAGGGACGTCCATAATTATCTGAATACAGTATTTCCTCAGTGATGGATAGGCAGAAGAGGATCTATAGAATGGCCTCCTCGATCGCCAGATTTGTTACCTCTTGATTACTTTTTGTAGGGCTATTTAAAAGACAGAGTTTATAAAACGAACCCACAAAATCTGGATAATTTATGAAATCGGATTCTTGATGAAGCTATTATTATTCCTATTGATTACATTCAAAATGCCGTTTCATCTTTTTATGATAGGCTAGCTTTTTGTCAAATTGTTGATGATGGACATTTTGAACAATTGCTATAAACCTTTCCAGTCTTGCCTTAGTTGGTTGGACAATTGGCAATCTCGCCTTAGTTAGCTGGACAGTCTTGCCTTAGTTGGCTGAACAGTCTTGCCTTACTTGACTGGACAGTCTCGCCTTAGTTGATTGGACAGTCTTGCCTTAGTTGGCTGGACAGTCTCGTTTTAGTTGGCTGGACAATTGGCGATCTCGCCTTCGTGAGCTAGACATCTTACCATAAAAAGGTTAATAATTTCGAAACTTATTTAAAATGGGTAAAGTACGTAAGCTTTGAAAAGATCCAAAAAAGTGTTACAAGAACTTGTAACTCTTCCCTTTGTTATTTTGTAACTCGAAAAATATTTAACGAAAAATCATTAAGTTATAATATTTTGGAAAGCCCTCGAGATAAACTACAAGAATATGTAATGAAAAATAGGGAGTTCCATTTAAAAAATTTAAGATGACCACGTGACCTTGATAACGCTATTCAAGGTCATACTGATATTGCTATGTAATGCGTTACTTGAAACCCTAAACTTTTGTCTGAAACTTTTTTTATAAAAATTATATTTTTCGATATATTTCAGGGTCCCGGTATTTTTTCCTCACCCTGTATACAGGGTCAGCCAAAAGTTCCGGAACGGTTAATTATTTAAAAAGAATAATGATTGTCTAAAACTATGTTTAAAACAAAAGTTCTAGGGCTTAAAAAAGCTACCAGATATTGATAATTGTTTGACTTTGGAATGACCTTGAGGAACGTTATCAAGGTCGACATAAAAATCTTTAATGGAAACTCAATTTTTTATTACACCCTCTTTTTCCACCAATTAATTTGAACAACTTTTATATGAAACATTTTCTTATTTGCCTAATATTTTTTGAGATATTTAAGGATAACTTGGGAACTTTTTTAATATTTAATTTACTAGGTGCGCAACTAAGCTTCCGGATTTCACACATGGATGACGCTAACGACACATGTAGTCGACATACATGTCTGAAGTTGTGTTTTTTTATAGCTTGGATATCTGTTAACAATAACCAGACGTAATACCGACACATATAGCAATGCAAAAATATTTTTTCTAACAACGAAGATGACGAGTTTTGTGTTAAATAAACAGCATTTGCGGGAAGCTTTGCTTTTCTGCTTTAACTTGAAAAAAAGTGCAGCTGAAGCACGTCGTTTGCTTGAGGAGGCCTACGGCGAACATGCACCATCGAAAACTACCTGTGAAGATTGGTTTAAACGCTTCAGAAGTGGTGATTTCGACACTGAAGACAAGGAGTGCTCCGGAAGACCAAAAACAATTGAGGACGCCGATCTGCAAGCGTTATTGGATGAAGATGATACGCAAGCACAAGATCAACTTGTGGAGGCATTAAACATGACTCGCCAAGGTATTTCCAAACGTTTACATGCTATGGGAAAATTCAAAAGGAAGGAAAATGAGTGCCGCATGAGTTGACTGAGAGACAGATGGAAAATCAAAGAGCCACTTCCGAAATTTTGCTTTTGCGGCATGAAAGAAAGAGTTTCCTGCATCGAATTGTTACTGGAGATGAGAAGTGGATATATTTCGAGAATCCCAAACGCAAAAAATTGTGGCTTTCACCTGGCGAAGCATCAACATCGATGGCACGGCCAAATCGCTTCGGAAAGAAGACAATGCTCTGCGTTTGGTGAGACCAGAAAGGAATCATGTACTATGAGCTACTGAAACCGGGCGAAACTGTCAATGGGCATCGCTACCAACAACAACTGATCAATTTGAACCATGCATTGCTCGAAAAACGGCCAGAATGGGACACGAGACACGAACGAGTGATATTGCAGCACGACGTGCCATCGCACTTCCATCGTCCAGGACACCATCAAAACGCTGAAATGGGATCTGCTACCGCACCCGCCGTATTCGCCAGACCTGGCCCCTGACTATCACTTGTTCCGGTCGATGGCGCATGGCTTGGCTGGGCAACACTTGGCCAATTTCGAAGAAGTGCAAAATTGGTTGGATGAATAGTTTTGGTCCAAAGACGCGTCGTTTTATCGTCGGTATTCATGTATTGTCAGAGAGATGGCAAAAATGTGAAGCTAGCGAGGGATGATACTTTGAATAAACCATTGTATGTATTTCTCTTGAAATTTTCCATTTTTCATTGATCAAAAAAACCTGGAAACTTAGTTGCGCACCTAGTACGATATCTCGCTAACTGTTTGTCGGGATAAAAAATGGTACTAGACTTTTCTATTCCACTTGGTCTCAAGAATATATTGTTACAATAGCGCCCTGACTTTTGTTAATTTGATGATTTTGAAATTTCGAAAGATCGATAAATTAACAAAAAATAGAGCATTATTGTACCAATATATTCTTGAGATCAAATAGAATAGAAAAATCTAGTACCATTTTTTTGTCCCGACAAACAGTTAGCGAGATATCGTAAGTTAAATATTGAAAAAGTTACCAAGTTATCTTTAAATATCTCAAAAATAGGCAAATAAAGAAATGTTTCAAACAAAAGTTGGTCAAACAAAAGTTGGTCAAATTAATTGGTGGTAAAAGTCGGTGTAATAAAAAATTGGAATTTCCACTTAAAATTTTTATGTCGACCCTGATAACGTTTCTCAAGGTCATTCCAAGGTCAAACAATTATTAATATCTGATAGCTTTTTTTAAGCCCTACAACTTTTGCTTCAAACATAGTTTTAAACAATCATTATTTTTTGAAATATTTAGCCGTTCCGGAACTTTTGGCAGATCCTGTATACAATATGGGAAAAAAGTTCCGAACCCCTGAAATATCCCAATAGAATGAGATGTAAAAAAATATTAAATACGAAAGTAACAGGGCAAATGGGGCATTTGACGGACTTTGACCTTCACCTAAGGATTAAATTTAGGAGTTATTTCAAAATCAACTTGGAACTTTCAAATGGGATATTTTAATTCCAGAAGTGAAAAAATAGAAAATTCTACATTTAGATATTTGGTTGTTATGGCAGAGCTCGTCAAAATCTGCACTCTTAGCCCGATTTTCGGCTTGCTCTGCTTACCGCTGTTTCTTTTATGTCTACCTTCGTGCGTCTACTTTTTTTTCTGACGAGGAGGAAATCCATTATGGGTACCCCAGACCTTCGGAGAAAAATCTGGGGTTATGCCGGACTCCTACCGGCTAAAATTACCCCGGGTGGTTTTGCGAAGGGACGTTGACCAGAGTCTAGATGCCATGTAACTGCGATCCGGGCTCCGCGTCCTGACGCTGTTACACCGTCTATCCCCGAGGGGGAGGAGAGGAGAAGCCAAACCGAAGCTCTTCAGCCACCCTCCTCCTTCTCACGCTCCCGTCTGTAATGCCAGGAAGAAGGTGGCCGAAACCTCTACCGCTATTCCCAGCCAGACGGAACGCTGCCTTGGTGTTGTGCAACATGGTGAGCCACCTCTACCTCGCCACGCTTTTGTTAGGAAGATGAGATGGGGGACCCGGATCACCCGCCCGAGGCCCCACTCCCCAACCCAACGGGGTTATAAAGATAGAAATAGAATAGCTAAGCCGGTTCTAACTCAATTTCTAAAATATTTTTGCAAAACCGCTTTTTTTAATTAATACCTCCTCCCTAGAATTTTTTGCTTCCATGGACAAGATAGCGGCCATGACGTCACGAGAGAAAAAATTGCCGGGCTGCTGCTAGACTCGAACCCGGGCCCTTGCGGTTACTATCCAATGCTCCAAAACTCCTAGACCACCGTCGCCTGTTGCTATTAGCCGTCTAGTGAAGGTTCTTAGAGTGTGTATGATGACGTCGCGCATACGTCAAAGAAAAGATAAGTCGAAACTAGGTCAGAGTCAAACCCCAGGCCCTTCGTTTACTGCGCCATATCGAACATCTCTCGAACGTCTATCGAACATCTGTCGAACATCTGTCGAACGTCTATTGAACGTCTATTAAACGTTTCATGAACTTCTAATAAGCATCATACCGCAAATAAAGAACTGTATTTTTATCAACATAATTAACATATAAAATCCTAAGAAAGGGGATAAGGGAAAGTTGGAAGAAAGGATGTGGTCTAAGTAAAAAAGATGTATCATAATATAACAAAGTAATTTATTTCTCAGAATAAACATCTCACAGCTTCGCGCATGATATCTTCCGAAGCACATGCCAGCAGCTCGCAATCAATAAGTGACTCACCGTCAGAGCCAGCGTTTTCACGTATCGCTTTTACCGCATAGCACATTTCGGTAATTTTTTTTTTTCGAAGAACTTTTACAAAAGTTTGAATTTTTGAACTAACGAGATATGACTGTTCAGACAACTGCGTATATATATGATCAATGCAATATTCATAAGTAAATAATTTGTTCATTGTAGCAGGACTCAAATACAAACACTTAGAAGATTGCATTAATTTTACAATTTTTAAACCATTTAGCTCGAACAATTTCATTCCTAAATCTCGAATCCATAGCAGAAAGTACGATGGGTTGCGCGCTTCCAGAAGTCGTTGTACAGCACCACGATTTTCCATCAGTTTTCCTCAAGTGTCTGGATGTAATATTAGTTGATTACTGCGATTGTCACCGAGGATTATTTCCGCGACGGGTGGTCGAGATTGTACATTGAGTCCAATTTCCAAATACTTATGAGACGTTGCAGTCAAAGCATATCTGCGCCCCAGGATGCGAGTAGCATGACATGACTCAGGAATGTTATAAAAATACAATGTAAATGTTATATACATTTAAAAATTCGATCGGGAAAGTGCACACAAAGTACCAACCAAATTCACATTGATACTCCTTACGTTCCATTTTGCATGGTGGCTCCTCGAAACACTCGTCGTTTTGTTTCCACCCGGAGTGATCCTCATCCTCATCCGCATGTTGAACAGGCGTGTAATAATTTGCTTGTGTAGCGTTCACTTCGACATCGGACATTTTGGCTTACTGTATGTGGAAGCTACTGTCGAACCTTGAACAGAGTGACTGTCGAATCTTGTCTTTACAGAGCGACTGATGCAGGAGCTTCTTTAACACAGGCAAGTTTCCCACATACACGCACACACACGCACACACACGCACGCACACACGCACACACACGCACGCACACACGCACACACACGCACGCACACGCACACACACACACGCACGCACACACACGCACGCACACGCACGCACACACACACACACACGCACACACACACACACACACACATTTTGACCAAAATATTTTTGTCAGTCGTCGACCCCAGACTGCTGATACCAAATCGTAGGTCTACAAGGTTATTGTGGTATTAGATAAAGAAAGATATGGACATCTTATCACAGAGTCCTGTGAAGAACTTAGTGCTGCATCATGTAAAGATATGACTATTTTTGGCCAGATTTTTCCTGGAGTTATTTATCGAAAATTGTTTAAAATGGGGGGACTAGACTATAGAAGCGAACGAGCGAAGATGCTACCCACGCCCCAGCATCAATTGCTTATTGTGGCCCGTGTTTGAGTAATATCGAAGAAAATATTGAGAAGGTGTCATCACTGATTTTTCAAATATTAGCGAGAAGAGTGGCAAAAGTGAAGCATATAGATTTAATTTATGTGTATTTCCCAGTCAGAGCTCTTTCAGTATGGATCGCGAAAACATAGAACATGAAGAAGTAGAAGACGAAGTAGAAGACGAAGAAGATATAAATCATATACTCACAGATGATAGTAATTATGATAGTGACAATAGTAATCAATTAGTGAATGAAAAAGTGAAGAAATTGGAAGTTTCAGAAATTAATACTTTGAATGGCCAAACAAAAGTGTGCTGCATTTATTTTTCGTATAATTCTGGAGACAATCTACACATCATGTTTTTTTGCTGTTTTGCACATCATGTTTTTTTGATGGTGTCCGCGATACAGTTACAGAAATATTTGCAGTACGCGAACACATCACCAAAAGACGCGATGTGATTGATGGTGTATTTTGTTCAAACTGTAGAAACCCCGTCTTCCAAATAACACCATGCAATCTGTGTCCAATATGTATGCACTAATATGACATATTTAAAACAGAATTCTATATACGGTACAAAACTTCTTCCAATACACTATACAAGATAAAAAGAAGCAGGAAGAATATGATAACGATATATGTGTGCGTGCGTGCGTGCGTGTGTGCGTATGTGCGCGCATTGTGGAAGACGGAAGAACTATAAAAAAGTTCAATACAGAACATTCTATAATTTAGTCGAATATGAGCAAAGTGCACGGTTATAGTGTGTTGATAACGTTAGCTGGAAGAAATGGCAGAATCATCATCATCATCACCATTATCATCATCCGTAGAACGCGAGCTGAGGAATCAGTCTGCTCGATTAAGCTCGTTAGACGAATACCTCGCATGGGAACAAAAGTGTGACGAGTGTCTTGAGTCGTTGGAACAGCATAGTCGAGCCAAACAGCCACGACTATCGGTTGGTTCAGCGCACTCGATGGTTGCTCGTATAACACAACTCGAGGACTTAAAAAATACTTTGCACAGACGTTTCGTATACGCAGGAGCCGGACATTCGACACTTTTTTGGCGAGAAATCGATACAGCGTATCAATAATCGCATATCAACCGGGGCGATTGTAAATACAGACTATATCGACCCTCTTCGATTTCTTCAAGATGCGAAGAATATCGTGTTCGAGCATGTGCGATGCGTTATGAAGAGACACGGTAGCGTAAAAGTGAATACTGTGTTTAACGATGAATTTGTGGTGGGTGATAAACGCGCGAACAAAAGCATCAATACGAGGAACGTTGAACTTTTTTCCACATCCGATCTAGACAATTGGTTCGCGATGCGTGTTATCGAACCTACCTTAGCGTCCTTGGAAGAATTCCAGGAACAAGATAGCGGGTGGACACTCTCACGCATACTCGATCTGACCGTTAACATTAACAAGTACAAACCGATGCGTGCGGGATGTCGCATCGAATTACCGCGCGAAATAAAAATGAAGCGAGCTGTGATCAGCGTGCAATCTAAAGACAATGCATGTTTCGCGTGGGCGGTGGTTGCAGCATTATATCCAGCTGACAAAAACGCAGATCGTCAATCTTCGTATCCACACTATACATCGGTGTTGAATATGCACGATATTGAATTTCCAATGCGCATAAACCAAATTAAAAAGTTTGAACGGTTGAACAATATCTCGATCAACATTCATAGTGTGGAGAAGAGATATGACGACGCGACAAAGAAAGAAGGAAACGTGGTCGTGCCCATACGTCTCACGAAACAGAAAATGGAGAAGCATGTCAACCTGCTGCATATCCCAGATCCGCGAGATGACAGCGCCGGACACTTCGTGTGGATCAAAAATTTGTCCCGACTCGTCAGTTCACAACTGAGCAAAAAGGAACACAAAAAACATATTTGCGACAGGTAATTATACGCTAAGAACGCAATGTGTAATGAATAATGTGACATATACCAATAACAAATAATGTTTTTCCAGATGTCTGCATTACTTTAGCTCGAGCGAGAAGCTTGAGAGCCACACAGTCGACTGTCAAAAAATGAATAATTGCGCCATCACCTTGCCAAACGATGATAACAAATGGCTCAGCTTCACCAACTACTGCAGGAAGGAGCGGGTCCCGTTTGTAGTTTACGCCAACTTGGAATGCATCCTGGAGAAGATACCGAGGGAAAAACAAACGAGTTCGTATGCGTATCAATATCATAGCGTATTTAGTATAGCGTATTACGTGCGATGTTCCTACGACGAATCGTTATCCGCGTATCGATGTCGTCGCGATCCGGATTGCATCTCGTGGTTTGTCAAAGAACTTGAAGAACTGGCACATCATGTAAAGGATATTTTGTCGACAAATGTCTCCATGGAAACTTTGTCGAAAGAACAATGGGAGACATTTCGGAACGCTACGCTGTGCCATGTGTGCGAGAAATCATTCGCAAAGGATGATACACGCGTGCCCGATCATTGCCACCTGACTGGACGGTACAGAGGTCCCGCGCATTCCAATTGCAATCTAAATTACCGAGACAGTTATTGCATTCCCGTAGTCTTTCACAACTTATCCGGTTATGATTCACACTTCATCATCAAAGATATAGCAACCGCGTTCGAAGGTTCAATCACTGTACTACCGATAACCAAAGAGAAATATATTTCGTTTACAAAGACTGTAGGAAACATGATGGATAGTAGGAATAAATGGAAAAATTGTATACAATTGCGGTTCATCGATTCGTACAAATTTCTTAGTTCTAGTCTCAAAAAATTGGTGTCTTTTATCGACAACGGCAAATTAAAAATTGTTCAGTCCGAATTTTCAAATTTGTCCGACAAGGATTTTGATTTATTGACACAAAAGGGTCTTTCCGTACGAATACCTTGATTGCGCGGACAAGCTGCAGGATCGATGTTTACTGCCGCGCGAGTCATTTTACAGTTCGTTGACGGGTGACACGATATCCAAAAGCGATTACGCGCATGCCACGAACATCTGGCGGTGATTCTCCATTCAAACCTTGGGTGAATATAGCGACTTGTATCTGAAGACTGATGTCTTGTTACTGGCCGATATTTTTGAAAATTTCCGCAATAGTTGCATCAAAAGTTACGGGTTAGATCCCGCGTATTTTTACACTTTGCCTGGTTTTACGTGAGATGCTATGTTGAAGCATATGGGCGTTAATTTCGAATTGCTCACTGATATCAACATGGTTATGTTCATCGAGCGCAGTATTCGCGGTGGTCTCAGTCAATGTTCCGGTAGATGCAAAGGTCAATAACAAGTACATACAGTCTTACGATCCATTGCAATCATCATCATACTTGATGTACTTCGATGTAAATAACTTGTACGGTTGAGCAATGTGTCAACTGCTTCCATACGCCGAATTTCGATAGGTTGATGATGTATCGAATTTCGACGTATCATCAATCGCGTTAGATTCACCCATAGGATATATTCTGGAGGTCGACTTGGAGTATCCGCAACATCTGCACGACGCGCACACTGACCTACCGTTCTGTCCGACGCGGAGCAAACCTCCGAACAAAAGGCAAGATAAGCTTCTCGCAACTTTATGCGATAAGCAGCGTTATGTGATTCATTATCGCAACCTGCAGCAGTGCACGCGTTACGGTCTTCGTATTGGAAAGATACATCGCATACTCAAATTTGCTCAATCCCCATGGCTCCGCGATTATATAGAACTTAACACGCAGTTTAGAACACGCGCGACAAATGATTTCGAGAAAAATTTGTACAAATTGATGAACAACACTGTATTCGGCAAAACCATGGGAAACGTTCGCAATCACGTAGACGTAATACTGTTAACAAAATGGGACGGACGATACGATGCTGAGGCAATGATCGCGAGACCAAATTTTCATAGCAGAAGTGTCTTTTCGGAAAATTTAATCGCCGCTGAGCTGCGTAAACTCGAGGTGAAATTCAACAAGCCGATCCATGTAGGTATGTGTATCCTTGACATATCCAAGACCTGCTTGTACGAATTTCATAACGAGTACCAGGTATGTAAATATGAAACCGGAATTTTTGTATAGAAAATTTACGTTTATTGTATGAAAATGATAAAAAATATTTTATTCGAAGTATTGCCCATCGTTAGCTATACATTTTTCCCACCTGTCTAACAATTTTTGGATGCCACGCCAAAAAAACTGTTGCTCTTTTGAGGCAAACTAGTCATCGAGCCATTTTCGTACATTTTCGTAAGAAGTGAAGCGCTGCTCAGCAAGTACGTGTCCCATCGATGCAAATAAGTAGTAATCGAACGGAGTCAAGTCTGGTGAGTAAGCCGCATGCGAAAGTATTTCCCAACTAAACGCCTCAATCGTTTCCTTCACCAGTTTTGCTGTGTGTGATGGTGCATTATCATGAAGCAAAATCACTTTGTGTTGCTTTTTTTGATATTCTGGTCGTTTTTCACGCAACGCTTGATTCAAATCGATCATTTGTTGTCGGTAGCGTTCAGTATTAACGGTTTCGCCAGGTTTTAGCAGCTCATAATAGATCACACCCTTCTGATCCCACCAAATACAGAGCATTGTCTTCCGTCCATAGCGATTTGGCCTTGCAGTTGATGTCGATGGTTCGCCTGGAGTTACCCATGATCTTTTATGCTTAAAATTCTCAAAATATATCCACTTTTCATCACCAGTCACAGTTTGATGGAGAAATGACTTTTTTTGTACCTGGGGAGCAGCATTTCGCAAGTGGTTTTTCGGTTTTCCTGCCGTCTTTCATTCAATTCATGTGGAACCCATTTTCCCATCTTCTGGACCTTTCCCATGGCTTTCAAACGTATGGAGACGGCTTCTCGTGTCACATTTAATTGATCCGCGAGTTGTTGTTGCGTTTGAGCGTCATCCTTATCCAAAAATACTTGCAATTCGCTATCTTCAAACTTTTTCGGTGGTCTTCCACGTTCTTCGTTTCTCGCGTAAAAATCGCCACGTTCGAATTTTTTAAACCACTCAAGGCACTGTGATTTACCAAGAGCATGTTCACCGTGAGCTTCGATGCGATTCTGCAGCAGTTTTCTTCAAATGGTAACAGAAAATCAATGCTGTCCGCAAATCGTAGCTTCCAGGCACAAAATTCGACATGTTCAACACTATTACAAACTATGCTGTTGTATGAAACTTGTATTGTTGTGAGTTGAAAATCTTTGTCAGATGTCAACAAATGGAAATGGCGCCAATAACGCGGTTTGACGGTAACTACATTGACAGCTAGGGTCATCTATGGGCAAATTCCGGTTTCATATTTACAGACCTGGTACATGTCTCCCCTGTATCAAAACAGATAAAGTAATGTACACCGATATTGACAGTTTAATCTACCATATCCAATGCGATGATATTTTCGAGCACATAAAACGCAATATTTCTAAGTTTGATACGAATGATTATTCCGCTGATAACGCATACGGTATATCGTACTGCTCTGAGTCCGTATGATGACAAGCGGTATATCGTACCAGACTCAACAGACACTTTACCATGGGGACATTACAGGATACTGTTGTAAACTAAAAAAAAGCGATCGTTGTACATACATGTATATTGTAAATGAAAAGCGATCATTGTACGTATTTGTTGTATATATTTGTTTGTAAGAAATATTGTAAACTATAATAAAAAGATGGTTTATTACAAGCTGTTTATAATAGGATATTGTAATAAAAAAATGTTTATAATAAAGAATTGGTTACAATACATTTTCTTTGTGTATCCAAGAGTTGTGCGAGTCGTCAAATCCCAACCATTTCGCCGCTTTTTCGTAACACCTTTTCCACGAGATAAACGTCAGGATTAGCAGCGCGGTGCAGTTCATATTCGTAAAATCCTCTGGCAATAGACTTTCCGCGAGAATCCTCAAGCATATAGGTCACTGGATTAGTTGTCTGCACTTTGACGATTTTAAACACTTCGGTTGTCCAATTCGGTGTATAACCTTTTTTAAAGAT
The DNA here is from genome assembly GCF_003227715.2 of Harpegnathos saltator. NCBI lineage: Eukaryota > Metazoa > Arthropoda > Insecta > Hymenoptera > Formicidae > Harpegnathos > Harpegnathos saltator. The sequence continues at coordinate 73,978 of NW_020230595.1, read as the reverse complement.
GATTTTGAATTTACTCATGCGTACCAGATCGCCTACTTTGAATCTCGCAGGCGCTGCGACCTTTACATTGTTGTAGACTGTGTGTAGGAGCTTATCGGCGATCTTGGGTGTCACGTCGATAGGATGTATGCCGATAGTTCGATGTTTCCGTGTGTTGTACTCCGCGATAAGGCGCGGTAACGAGTCGATCCATTGGTATGTTCCATTCAACGTAAACATTTTCCACATGTCGTTCTTTAACGTGCGGTTGAATTGTTCCACAACAGATGCCTTCATTACCGAGTACGTAGAATAATGATTAATACCATATTTTTTAAGGAGTTTCTGCAGATCTGCATTATAAAATTCTTTTCCTTGGTCCATTTGCAAATTTTTCGGACATCTTCCAGATTCTTGAAATATCCTGGCGAATACCTCGACTGCTTCTTTACCGCTCTTGCTCTTCATCGGTACAGTCCACGCATATTTGCTCAACATATCGATAACAGTGAGTATATAGGGTGTTTGATAGCTGATCATGCAGACGAAAGTTGGAGATAGATTGGGTGTAGCCGAGAAGAAAAGTCATGTATCATAATGTCAAATTGCCAATAGTTATCGAGTTATTAATTAAGACATGTGAGCCAACGAACGCGTAGAGAGCGGAGGGCGACCGCAGTAAGCACATAGACATTTGATACAGGCGGAGTCAGCGAGTGGCGGTAGGCGAGCGCGCGCGGCGAGAGGCAACGTAAACAACAAGAGACGAACGCGCGCGACGAGGAGCGAGCGAGCGCGAACGACAAGGAGCGAGCGAGCGCAAGCGACAAGAGGCGAGCGAGCGCGACGAAGAGCGAGCGAGCGCGAACGACGAGGAGCGAGCGAGCTATAAGGAAAAAGCTGTAAAGAAAAAGCTCGCTCGCTCCTCGTCGCGCGCGATCGCCTCTTGTCGCTTACGTTGCCCCTCGCCGCGCGCGCTTGTCTACCGCCACTCACTCCGCCTGTATCAAATGTCTACGTGCTTATTGAGGCCGCCCTCCGTTCTCTACGCGCTCGTTGGCTCACGTGTTTTAATTAATAACTCAGTAACTATTGCCAATTTGACATTATGGTACATGACTTTTCTTCTCGGCTACACCCAATATATCTCCAACTTTCGTCTGCATGATCAGCTATCAAACACCCTGTATAGTGGTAGCCTCCATTGAATCGCGAATAAGGACGCATCTCTACCAAGTCAGCTTGCCAAAGATCATCGTATCCGCGCACTATGACGCGTCTACGGGGAAAATATCTTCTCGCTGGAGTGTGCAACTCTTCCACCAACCGATGCTTTTCGTTACCGATGAGCGGCTTCTCTGAACTTTTCTTCTTTTTGTTAAATTTTGATGATTGTTTCGCCATTGCAGCTCGTGATGATTCGTCTCTCGCTTATGTCGATACTATATGTTAATTTACTGTAATATTCTACTTTCATATTTCTCTTGATTGTTTTATCTCTGAACGCGTCAAGTCTCAAATTTGGTCTATGTTCTCATGAATGCTATTTATGCTCTGTATGTTTTTCTTCCGGTAGTCTTCCAGCCAATCCTTCAATTTTTTAATATTCTCATCTACATACTGCTTCTTCTCAACGTTACTCTCATGTAGTAGAAGCTTTACAGCATTTATATTCTTATCAATATACTGCTTCTTCTCAACGTTACTCTCATGCAACAGAAGGTTTACGGACTTTATACTCTCATCCACATAATATTTGTGCGCAGCGTCATTGAAGTCTTCCGGCTGCGGTACAGTTATGTATCGGTACGGTTATGTATCGCGTGCATTTTTGCATCGAAACATTTGCCATCCAAACCTTTACTACTGGCAGTTAGACAAAGGGCATTTTCATATCGTTAAGGGCATTGTACATATCGTTTGGTTGCAACGTTTAAATGATATCTCACACCTGCAACACATTCTTCCACGTATCGTTTGGTTGCAACGTCACTGTCGGCTTCAGGTTGCGCTATATGTTTTATCTTGCGCGATTTTGCATTAAAAACTTTGGCATCGTTTAAACAAAGAGCATTTTCATGTACGTAATTTTTAACGTGTTCATTCCATTGATGCGCTTCGATCGGAGAACTATTGCTGTCAGGCAACACTCCAAACTTATGCGTCGACATTTCGGAGCAAGCTGTGCCGATGCTGTACCGACTGGCTGACTGACTGACTCGTGTCAGTGCAGCGCTGTTTAATTTATAATAAAACCAGCTTCGCGGAGTTCTTCGATAATCGATAAAATTTCCTTGTCATGAGCGTTGTTGCCAGCTTGGCGCGAAGCTTCAAGCAATCGCAGACGATCCACCAGCTCGTTGGGATCATCCCAATGCATGTAAATGATATTGTTATCATTTAAAGTCATCATAGCTTGCGATGCGTATAAACCTTTTCCGGCCATTTTATCGCTCGACGCATGTGATACTAGAGGCGCGATTATATGTTTATATTTGTGCCCCTTGTTACCGAGTATCGGATTTTGGGGGAGGTACCCGCGTCTGTGAGCATTCGTCGCCAATAATATACTTTTGTATTTTTGCATATCAGCCTCGGTGTACACAGAATCGTCGAGGATTCTTTTGAATATTAGCTCGTAAAGACCGGGTGTTCCAATGTATCCTGTTTCGTCTATGATTATATTATTGTCTCTGTCCACATCGATACGTTTATCACCGAGCTTCGCTCCATCGTTACTAAGACGTACACCGTAAACATAATCTATGGTGTTATATTTGCACTATTTAGCACAGCTCCCATATATTTTTTACCCAACGGACCAAAATAATCATGTAAAGTTTGTTGTCCTTTGTACGTTCGCAACTGACGTCTAACGGATGTCACTACCGATTCATCGGGGGTTTCGAAAACATTCTCATCATCATCAATGGATAGATTGTCGATCGGTGAGGGTTCATGTGGTTCCTCTCATATTGTAGAGCTCCCGTCGATGTAGGAACTATCGGAGGATCATTTAATAGTTTCCGTTTCAGCAGAATCAATGCGGCTGGTGAAAGTTTTACCTTACGCTTTATCTTTTTTTCGGGTTTTAATATTACACTCTTTGTTTCTTCGCTTGTACTCATTGATAGTGGCTCAGTTTCAACATCAACGTTACTTTCCACATTAGCGCTGCTTCCCGTGATTTGCTTGAGAGGTTTAATAATAGGTTTAAAGTGTCTCTCCAATGCAGCATTTTCAACCATTCTATCGGTTTTCAAAACGCGATACTTCTTGCGGATCGATTCGCTCGTTTTCGCAATCTCTTCCGCTACCTTTTCATAATCCATGATCTTCACGCTACTATTCATTATTGATATGTTTGTCTCGTGGACGTTGAAGATGTTACCACGTTGAGGTTGCAACGACGATTGAGCATCTCACAGCACAGCAAAATCATTAAATCCTTTCTTATATCGTCCGTTGGTTATTGAGCTGTCCTTATCAGTCACTGTGAAACCATATTTACTCTTCCAACATTTGCAACACAATGCACTGAAATCCTCATATGACATGTCGGTGTTCACTCAAAGGCAGGTATGGTGTCCCTCGGCGATGTCGTATACGCCTGTAAAACAATCGAAAGCGATGACAGGCATATACACGCATACGCATACGGACATACTGTACAGCGCGAGAGAAGCGAAGAAGGAGAAGTGGTGGGAGACGTTCCGATGTTGCATCCTTATCGCACGTCGCACGATCGAGAGAGAAAGCATTACCAGACGTACGGTTAATGGTGTCCCCATAGCTGTCTCATTCACTCTACGCTTGAATGCAGGCAATATGAGTGAGACAGCTATAGAAACACCGCGCTGTCTCTATAGGTGTCTCGCTCGCTCTAATAGCCATGTATCGCGCTTTCCTCTTTTCTTCTTAGCAGAAATGCCGATTAAGGAGGCAATCCTGTCTGTAGACCAGAAAAATAAGCTATTTTCGCGAAATCTTTTTTTCGGAAACTAAGCAGACGATTGATTTCAAACTTAATAAAAATAATAATATCAGGTGTAGTAAAAAGAAATCCATTATTTTTCCAATAGATGGCTTTAGTTATCTGTATCTCGTGTTGTATAAGTCCGATCGGGTTCCACTAGATGGCGTTAGAAAGATGAGATTTCGTACTAAAAAAACTTTTCCGACAGTTTTGTGATTAGTTGATTCAGTTTTGTTTGAGCGCGCGTCAAAGATGGATACTAGCAAAGAGAAAATACGCTATATTTTACAGTTTTTCTTCGATAAAGGCGAAAACGCAAGTCAGGCGGCTGAAAATGTGAATAGTGTTTATAGTCCTGATAATGTAACAGCCAATCACGCGCAATTTTGGTTTCGTCGATTCCGTTCCGGTAATTTCGATGTCAAAGATGCACCACGCACTGGAAGGCCAATTGTCGAAAATATCGATAAAATCATGAACATTGTCGAGTCCAACCGTCATGTCGTAAGCACTGTTTCAATTGCCCAAGAGCTAAAGATTGCACAAAAAACCGTTTGGAACCATTTGAATAAGGCTGGATACAAAAAGAAGCTCGATGTATGGGTGCCACACGAGTTAACGAAAAAAAACCTCATGGACGGAATTTCCATCTGCGAATCGCTGCTGAATCACAACAAAATCGACCCATTTCTGAAGCGGTTGGTCACTGGTGATGAAAAGTGGATCACTTACGACAACGTCAAGCGAAAACGGTCGTGGTCGAATCGCGGTGAGCCGGCGGAAACGGTGACCAAGCCAGGATTGACGGCCAGGAAGGTTTTGCTGTGTGTTTGGTGGGATTGGCAGGGAATTATCTACTATGAGCTGCTCCCCTACAGCAAAACTCTTAACTCGGAACTGTACTGTCAACAATTGGACCGTCTGAAGGAAGCAATCGCCCAGAAGCGGCCAGCTTTTGCCAATAGGAGAGGAATTGTGTTCCATCAGGACAACGCCAGGCCACACACATCGATAGTGACTCGCCAGAAGCTCCGGGAGCTTGGTTGGGAGGTTCTTATGCATCCACCTTATAGTCCGGACCTGGCACCAAGTGATTACCATCTGTTCCTGTCCATGGCGAACAATTTTGCTGGTGAAAAATTCGCTTCAAGAGAGGCTTGTGAAAATCGACTGTCTCAATTTTCTGCCAATAGGAACGAGGGCTTCTATGAGAGAGGCATAATGAAATTACCTTCAAAATGGCAACAAGTTATCGAACAAAACGGCGCATATTTGACCTAAATCGGATCATTCTAACTATGGTAATTAAAGCCTTCAATTTCATGCAAAAATAATGGATTTCTTTTTACTACACCTGATATATATTTTATTGATGAGAATGAATTTTTATGGCGTTATAAAACAGAAAAGCGCGATATATTTTTTATGCCGTAAGATATGTCAAATTGCGAGCATAAATGCCATTGGCTATTACAGCGAATGAGACACCTATAGAGATAGCGCGGTGCATATAAAAAATTAATATATTTTTATTTCGCTAGTTCACACGATAGATAGACATGTTTCGAATATGTAATTAGATGCTGAAGTCGATCGATCGACTTTTTTATATAAAAAAAAGTTTTTTCTCTGATTTCAGGAGATGCTATATAGCGTCTCGTTATTATTATTATAATTTTTATTATTATTAAATATCTCCTAATTTTTTTTATATTTTCAAGAGCGGAGCCTATATTTTAAGTAGCATTTTAAGGAAGATGTTGCATTTATTCTCCCTCCTTCTCGTAGTCTTTTCAAAAGTAAAGATATGTTGCGTCTAAAAAGAATTGCACAATTTGACATATCTTACGGCATAAAATAAGTTTTTTCGTAAATTTCGTGAAATATCGTTTTCTTGCAAATAAAATATTCTTAACGTAAAATCATCGATATTTATGACGATTTTTCAAATATAATTTTTAAATGCCTTAAAATATTAAAAAAGTAGTTCGTTTTTTATTTCCTTAATTCAAACGAGTTAGCGGCAAGTTCGTAGATTAATTATTTTACTTGCGTTTTTCTCCCAGTCTATCGTATTTCGAGATTTTATAGGAACCGTGAAACGGCGCGCGCCTAAACACGTCACGTTATTTTTTATATATTTACTACATTATTATTTATATAACGCTATAAAAATTCATTCTCATTAATAAAATATATATTATTATTTTTATCAAGTTTGAAGTCAATCGTCTGCTTAATTTCCGAAAAAAAAAAATTCGCGAAAATAGCTTATTTTTCTGGCCTATAGACAAGATTGCCTCCTTGATCGGCATTCTGCTAAGGAGAAAAGAGGAAAGCGCGATATATGGCTATTAGAGCGAGCGAGACACCTATAGAGACAGCGCGGTGTCTCTATAGATGTCTCACTCATATTGCCTGCATTCAAGCGTAGAGAGAGTGAGACAGCTACTGGGGACACCATTAACCGTACCACGTCTGGTAATGCTTTCTCTCTCGATTGTGCGACGTGCGATAAGGATGCAACATCGGAACGTCTCCCACCACTTCTCCCTCATCGCTTCTCTCGCGCTGTACAGTACGCCCATATGCATATGCGTATATGCCTGTCATGGCTTTCGATTGTTTTACAGGCATGTACGACATCGCCGAGGGACACCATACCTGCCTCTGAGTGTTCACATGATCGTTGTACACATGTTTCAAGTTGGTGCCATCCTGTTTAAAGAGAATCAGAAGATTTGCATTGTCCAGTATAAGATGCTTAGGTATTTTTGCGTATGTCTGACAAAGATAGAAACAGTCAACGTTCGAATGACGACCCATAGCAAAGTATTCTTTTATCGTATCTTGCTTGTCACATGCCACGTCGTCAAAGATAAAAATGGAATTTTTGAGCATTTCGGTCGTTGGAATCACGTCGCTGTTATCGGAGAATGTAAAATATCCAATTTTATCTATCGGTTTCAGCAAATTTTCCAAGTAGCGATATTTAGATTGTTACAACGATTTTGAGTACACGTACAAGTTCTCGAAACGTAGACCTTACAGACTTTCCAGCAAGCTGATGAGAACGTTCGTCTTGCCGCACTTCGAGGGATCGCATATGATGCCGTGTATGGTGTTCGGAAGCATGTTTCCATGCTTGCGCGCCTCTTGCTCAATCATTGATTGCGTTCTATTGTCGAAATTTGTCACACGTATCCGACGTCGGTTGCTTCACGAACCGCATGTTTCCCCCACGAGTCACAAAACTGATTATGTTAACGGATCGTTGCTATTGAACTATATATAGACGCGTCGATCTTGGAAACGCTTAGTTTAGAAAATGTTGCTCCTTCTGACAGATACTCGTGATATTCGAGAGCTAACCTCCGAACAGTTGAAATACATACCGAAGATTGTTTTATTACATGATTTTGCAAAGTATATTGACGATTTGTGGGACAGACTCCCTGAACATTTAAGAGTCGATCCAGAGGTTCATCAGCAGTTTCGTCGGTGTTTGGAACATTACAATCGTCCGTAGCAGCGAACACATCGACGGTCCGACACCGCTGATCAAGGACTGTGGTAAATGTCGTTGACAAAAGTCAAAGTCGGCGGCGGTCTGTTCAATCGCGCGATAAATGCGCTTCCTATCGAACTACACATTCCCGGATACCAATTTTGTGGTCCTGGAACTCGCTTGGCAAAACGATTGGCCAGAGGCGATCAAGGCATTAATTCATTGGACGCAGCGTGTCGTGAGTACGATATAGCCTATTCGCGTAGCAACAATCTCGCTGATCGGCACGTGGCGGATAAGATTTTCGCTATAAAAGCGTGGAAACGTATAATTTCGAAAGATTCAACTCTAGGGGCGAGAGCTGCTGCTGCAGTCGTTTGGGCTGCCATGAAAGCCAAAACGAAAATCGGCATGGGAATGAAGAAAAAGAAGTCGTCCAAGAAAGAAATCCGAAAACGAGCACTTCCAATAGCAAAACTGGGTAGTATTTTACCAATTCTACCATTACTGGGAGTTCTCGATTCACTAGTCGGTGGAGCGGCGGGTGTCGCAAAAGCGGTGAATGATGGCAAAGCCGCGCAACGTCAGCTGGAAGAATTAAAACGTCATCATCGCGCTATGGAAGATCGCGCTATGAAAGGAAATCTATCTTGCTCCGTACAAGCGCGCGAAAGGCGCTGCAGAAAAAAAACGTCAAAGAGACGCCAAAATTACCCATGGGTGCAATGACTTACGTACTGTTGGAAAGACTAGCGAGGCGTATGCGTATATCTTTCTTTCGAGGTGTTTTCATGCGTGACGCCTTACTGATAGATGGAGTACGTCAAAACGAGAGTGGTATTGTAAATTTAGACAACACAGGGGCCAGGTACACACTGGGTGGTGTATGCGAAAAGAGGAAATCGCGCAGTATATTTTGATAGTTTTGGTAATCTTCGACCGCCCAGTGGAATTGATTCGATACCTTGAGAGAGATGTAGTGAAAATTGTGTACAATCGCACGTCTTATCAACATTACAGTCAGAGCATATCCGGACAATTGTGTTTACAGTTTCTCCAAACGGTAGAAGATCGTTATGGATTTAAATGACAACATTCCACTAACAGCTGTCAATATTCGCTTGGCAATTTGCGAACATGTCGCTAACGCTTACGTTGACTGGCAACAGTAGCACCCTTACGGCAGTGATGAGAAATCGGTGACGGGCTTGCCAGCGAATTTCCCCCACCACGCACGCACACACAGCCGACTCGGTCTATCTGTGTCGGCCACGCGCTCGGCAATCGTCGGCGTGCCGAGCGAGAGAGAGAATATCATTCCCTCTTTCTCACTCTCGTGTTCGCTCAGCGACACGAGCGAGAATATCTTTCCCTCTTTCTCGCTCTCGTTCTCGCTCAGCGACGCGAATTAGGCTGATTCTTTCTCGGCTATAATCTGAGTCGCGAGCGCGACTATGACGATACTGACAAGGAGATGATGCAACCTGTTTCATCGATTTCAACATGAGTCATAGCACACTCGATAGCTATGATGTGTATAAACGCCCTAACATAATATGCGTGAATGCGTCTTTGTTTACGAGTAATTTGCAGTTAAAGTTTAGCTCGCGGAGCCGTGCCCCACATAGGGCGCAAGTTACGACACTCTTTCACGAAGCCGGCGTGGCTGAGCAGACAGAGGCTCCCGCGCCGCAAACACTTTTGCGCCGACGACGGCGTTCGAGTCCCGCCGACGACTGGTTCGTTTTCTTTTCGTTATGTAAAGACATGTAATAAATATTTTTATATTATTCTTATGTATAATTCTTTTTTTTGTTTCTACGCTATTAATCAAGGCTAATTAGGAGAGTCAGGTCTTTCAAATATGAACACAACTTTTTTATTAATTACAATAAAATGTTTTTGTCCGTATCAAAACACATACACATACACACACACATAAGACAAATATAAGGCACACAAATGAAAGTTACGTATTATAAAATGTGGTCATGCTGTCGCAACTCTGCGGATGGAACGCCGTATAAAAGCATGTAAAACATAATAGTTTTTTGTACCAACTGCACGTAATGAACGCATAATTTTTTACACAAATACACTTTTGACTATGTACAGTTGGTGGAAAACATATTTGATTGACGTTGTAAAATACCTCGCGACTGTCAACAAGACTGGACGGAAATTGTATCAGGACATCTGCAAATATGAATTCAATATAATTGATATTGTATATAAGGCCAATAACAATACGTACAAATATATCTTTCCATTGCTCACACATTCAATATATTTACCTCGAAGATATTCTATTACGTCCGTCAACTCTTCTTTCGTAATATCACGTTTTGCTAGATTTTGCACATAGCTGATCGTTGCTTCATCTACAAATGTGGTTTCCATTTTTAACACGAGTTTTTCACTGTTCACGTTACGAAGACTGCCCAGAGAATGAAGCGAGCACGTCACAAAACATGAGAATCCCTCTGCGAGAAGGGGAAAGGGAAGAGGGTTCCTTTCCACTTGTACCGGTTCTAACGGCTCTCGGGTTTCTCTCACACAAAATAATTACTGTCTGGCCATTTCTTTCCCATACCATACGAAATATTTATGCGAAATAGATTTACACGAAAAAAACATTTTATTGTAATTAATAAAAAAGTTGTGTTCATATTTGAAAGACCTGATTCTCCTAATTAGCCTTGATTAATAGCGTAGAAACAAAAAAAGGAATTATACATAAGAACAATATAAAAATATTTATTACATGTCTTTACATACGAAAAAAAAACGAACCAGTCGTCGGCGGGACTCAAACGCCGTCGTCGGCGCAAAAGTGTTCGCGGCGCCTCTGTCTGCTCAGCCACGCCGCTTCGTGAAAAAGTGTCGTAAGTTGCGCCCTATGTGTGGCACGGCTCCGCGAGCCAAACTTTAACTGCAAATTACTCGTGAACAAAGACGCATTCACGTATATTATGTTAGGGCGTTTATACACGGCATCATAGCTATCGAGTGTGCTATGACTCGTGTTGAAATCGATGAAATAGGTTGCGTCATCTCCATGTGAGTTTTTCCTATTCGGCGTGTCGAAATTATTATGAATATTATTTTATTATTAATAATATAATTGTTTATAATAATATTAATAATATTCCGCGCCGAGAAAATGAAATATATTTCATTAATTGTTTTGCTGAGGCGGACAGATTCATAGATTTGATTGTTGTTGGGAATTGTTTGGTAATATTTGAGGAATAATTTTAAGTTGTACAAAGATATAAAATAAAATATTATAAAAGTATTATAACAAAATTAAGAAGGTACGAAATGAAACCTTCTTGCTTTCGTTACAATATCCTCTGAATTAACAAATATTCTTCAAACAGTATTAAACAATCCTCAAAAACAATTACATCCGTGAAATCTTCTGTTTGTGCGAAAAGAATTCATAAAATATGTCTGTTTCGCCGCGCTGAATGAGAAAATCCTCAGAACAATGTTATATTTAAAATGATGTACAGTGTATTAATAAATATACAGTCTAGTAAAAAGGTAATTCATTTGCCTATTATAATATCTTCGAATGTATTCACTTGTTTGCGAAACGGTTTTCCCATGTATTTTCGATGCAGTGTCGAACAGCACAACTGTTAATCCAATAAACCTGTCTAAGAGAAATAAGTGAACCATCCCAAATAAGTGGCAGCACTCTGAGTTCAGTGTTTAGTATACCACTCAATAAAAATATAATAATACTATGTTTGTATTTAAATGACACAAAGTTTAACGAATTATTTGTGAAAAATCACCGTAAATAGATGAAAAACAGTGTACAGTTATAGCATACAGTTTAGGGAACTCACTCTTTGCCAGCAACATGGATAAAATGAAGTTGGAAAAAGAGTGAACATTCTTCTTGCGATGATACCAAAGTATGAAGCAAATGCATTATGCATGTAGTACTGCAGTGGTATTGTGCATGCATGAAGAATGAAAAACTATTAATAAAGTAATTATTAGTAATTAAGTAAGTAATCAGTATTTAAAAACATGTACTGTGTCGTGTATATTAATGGTTTTAATAAAAAAGAATATGTGAATCCACATTACTGCTCGATGGAAACCGCGAGAAGGTGATGGTTTCTTCCATCAGGAGGAAATGGTAAACAAATGTCGAATAAGTCACTTATGAAATGGAATTATTTGACATTGGTTTATATTTCCTAAGGAATGGTAGGATGTAAGGAAAGGAAGAAGCAAACATAAAGGAAAGAACATAATAGTAATGTCATGCAAGCGTCATGCAGACAAAATATACAAACAAAGAAAATGCGATATTAAAATACTCAAAAGATATTACAGCTACTGTATTTACAGTTGCAATAATGCATGCATTTGTACAATATTTTTATGAAAAGTCTTTCACACAGTGGAAAGCGAGATTTAACGCGTAAATCTGCCTTTCTCTGCCAACACCAAGTATCAGTGACATGTCATCTATTTTAGAATGTAACATTCAATCATGTAAATACTATATAACACATGGTGTTATGTAGCATTTACATAATTGAGAGTGACATTCTAACATAGATGATATGTAAATGATACTTGTGGTTTATTGTGTTAACTCGCACGAATGGGATGTGTAAATAATAATACCCAAAACTATACATAGAATTGGAGAACGAAATCTTCATAGACAAACTTTGGTGAATACGTATCAGGATATTTTAAAGGATTTGTCCAGACGACGTTGTTCTGCGTCATTTATTCCCAGTTCAGTCTTCTAGTGCAACCTCACGCGAAGCAGCGCTCACGTTTTAACGGAATGTATCCTATACCCGGAAGTATCTCCGGAATACTATGTGCGATTTCTCGATACAACTGTACGAGTCCCGAAAACAATATTTCTCAGTGATGCAAAATTACATTGATCTTTACATTCAAAACCACGCTTCATAATGTACTATAAATGTCACCACTCGTGTTTAAATTCACCACTCGCATTTGGATTTCATATATCATATTATATTTAATTTGAATTGGAAGGAAGGCTAATATATATTACACCGCCATTTTTATTATCTACTATAGAATATGGAACATACTGTAGATGTTCTACATATTTCTTAATACATAATAGAATATAGCGTGTCAACAATATTAATGATATAAAATCCACTTAAATTAAATCTTCGCGTTGTTCTTTCATTTTTCACATGGATCTTCAGTGTGAGTTTGTACCACCTTACTTTCAATGATTCCTAATGCATGAGAATAATACATTTTATTAATTGTTGAAAATACATAAATAAATAAATGAACTCTCAAATATAAATGTCATAACTTACTGTCAACTGAAAGATGTGATAATTTAAGGCCAAGGCATTTCTTGAAGAGTAATCACCCCTCTCTTTCAGACGAGAACGAAACTTGAGAGGAGGGAAGGTTACGAAATACCAGATAATCACAACGCTTCTAATATAATGGTGTATATTCGTTCTAAAATACAGTAATTCTTCTCGTGCTTTGTTGCTACATTCTCTTTGGATGGATCGTCCTCTCTTATTCTTCCCATCCTTGAAACATAAAAACTTTTCTCTAGATCGGAGTCCCCATCAACTAGGATCATGTCCTTTCTCTCAGTAGTGGCGCTCTCTCCTCCGTTTTTATCCCGCCATTTATGAAGTTTCTCAGCAACTTTCAACTCCAAGCTAGAACCTGATTATTAACGACAAGATATGATTACTAACGACAAGAATAAGATATCCAAATAATAAAGGATGATGAAGGCAACATCCACAATCTGCCCTCTTGACTTCATCAATTAATAATACTCATAAACTTTTTCACATTTTTGACTAATGCTGGTTCACTCAATGGTTTTGTCAAACAATCCGCCGTCATTTCCTCATTTGGTACATGCTTCACCTGAATTTTTTTTTCTTTTACAGCTTCTCTTATGTAGTAGTGTTTCCTGTTCAACAACTTGGATTTTGTTTTAAAATTACCACCATTAGCTAGTCTTACAGCATTCAGATTGTCACAATTTAATTCTTTTGACAACTTTCCTGACATCTCAATTTCATCCAGCAATCTTGAAATCCATATCACTTCTTTTAGTCCTTCGATCATAGCTTCTAGTTCGCTTTCTGTTGATGATGATGCAACTATTGTTTGCTTTCTACTTTTCCAATGCACTAAATTTCCATTTCTGTAAATCAATAGTCCAGTGAACGATTTTTCATCTTCCGTTCTATCCCATGATGCATCAGCCTCACATTCAATATTATTCACTGTGTTTCTTCCAAATTCCAGACGATAGTTTGCTGTTCCTTTCAAATACCGTAGAATTCTTTTTAATGCCAACATATGTGGACGTCTAGGTTTGTTGTTAAATTGCGACAAATAACTCAGTGCAAATGATAGATCTGGTCTTGTGCATACGCTCAAGTACATCAATCGTCCGATCAACTCGTGATACATCTGAACATCGGCATGTTCACTTTCTATACAATCCCCTATCTTGACGTTCATGTCAATGGGCGATTTCACGATGTTACAATCTTCCATCCCATACATTTTGAGAAGTTTTTCTATATATTTCTTCTGATGCACATAAATTTTTCCTTCTTCTTGATCTAATTGCATTCCAAGCATTGTTTTTGCTTCTCCAATAATTTTAATATCAATGTGTTGTTCTATCCTTTTTATGTAACTTTTTTCAAATTCCTCTTCGTTTGATACTACTGCCATGTCATCAACATGAGTTCCAATCAACAAGAATTGGTCTCCTTTTCTAACATAGAATAGACACGGATCTTCTTTAGATTGTTTTACCTCAATTCTTAACAAAACTTCTGTCAATAACTCGTTCCAACTCGTTCCAACACCTTCCTGCTTGCTTTAGACCATATATACTCTTTTTTAATTTACAGACTTATTGCCGTTATTATCTTGAAATCCTTCAGGCAGTTCCATATAAATTTCTTCGTCAAGTGTACCGTGTAAAAATGCAGTTTTAACATCGTAGATCTTCACTTTTCTATTTTTTTCTGCAGCTATACTGAATAGCAGTCTTATCATTTCTGTTCTTACCACAGGAGCAAATGTTTCTTCATAATCCATTCCAGGTCGTTGACCACAGCCCAATGCAACCAATCGAGCTTTATAATTTTGCTGCCCTGTTGTCTGATCTTCTTTTATATTAAATATCCATTTAGATTTAATTATTCTTTTATCTACAGGTCTCGTTACGACATCCTACACTTTATGTTTCTTAATTGACGTTAATTCATTTTCAATGGCCTGTTCCCAGTATTCCCAATAGTCTGACTTCTTAGCTTCTTTGATGTTTCCTGGTATTTTTTCATCCATTATTAACATCGCCGACTGCCTATTTCTTATTCGTTCAGATCTTCTAACGTTTCTCTGCTTCAGTTCTATTTCTTCTTCTTTCTGTCTTAAGTATCTTCGATAATCCATTTCTTCTTTCGTTGTTCCCCTTGGTCTTCCTCTATTTCTTAGTTCTATTAGCTGTTCATTAATCTCTCTGTTAATTTTATTTTCCTCTATTTCTTCTCGATCACTTTCTTGTGTAGACGTTTCTTCATTGGCTTCTTCAAATTCATTGCTTTCTGTTTCTATTCCTACATTTTCGCTACATTTATCTTCTTCGTCTTGATCATCTAACATATACTTTTCATTCTCTAATTCTAGATCTATTATTATTAACTTGTTATCAATCTTTCGATCTTCATTGGTCTCATCTTTTATTAATTCGTATCCGTTTTTGCTCTCATTAAATTTTACGTCACAATCTGTTTTTACTTTTCCTGTTTCCGGAATGTACACTCTATATGCATTACTGGTTGCATATCCAACAAAAATGCCTTTAATTATCTTTGAGTCAAATTTCTTTCTTCGTTCTTCTTTATCTAGTAGATATGCCATACAACCAAATCTTCTCACGTATTTTATGTTGGGTTTTCTTCCATTCCATACTTCATGTTAATCCAAAAATTTAAAGGCGTTTTCGAGTCTATTATTGTTCTGGTCATTTCTATTATAGTTTTGTTCGCTCTTTCTACTACACCACTGCACTGGGGCGTTCTTGCTGGGCTAAATTCATGTTTGATACCTTTTTTTCAGCCAATTTTGTAAGTCCTTACCCAATTTTCCTCCATTATCTGATTTTACAGCCTTTAATTTCAATTCAGACTGGTTCTCTTTCAAAATTATTAGTTTCTTCAATTTTTCTGCTGCTTCCCCTTTTTCTCTCAGCAGTTCTAAAAAAAATCTAAATCTAAAAAATCACTTTTGAATAGTCATCAATTATAGTAAATATGTATTTTTTACCGCCACATGATGATGGTGTTATCGGTCCAATCAAATCCATATGCCATAACTCCATTATTCTACTTGTTCTCATACCTGTTATTCTGCGATGTGTCTTTCGGCACATTTTTCCTATTATACATGGCTCGCATTGTGTTTTTATTTTGCTATCTTCTTTTATTCCTATAACAAGATCTTCATTCTTCATTTCTTCTATTATCTTCTTGTTAATGTGTCCTAGTCTTCTATGCCATAAATCTATATCTTCCATTGCCGCTACTTTTTCACTAGTTATAATTGACGATTTTACATAGTACGCATTCTCTTTACGTACTGTCGTCATCTTTATCTCGTTTTTATTCCTGTATATGACAGCACCATGTTTATCAAATTTTACATTGTACCCATAATCAGTTATTATCGCTACTGACAGCAAATTCATATTGATATCAGGGACACACAAAACATTTTTTAACCGTACTTTATCGTCATTCGAACTTTGTAACATAACAATTTCTCCTTTACCATCAGAAGTTAATTTCTTCCCCTTTTTATCCGCTAAGGAAACACTTCTTTCGTCTTCCTCTAGTCTATCAAACATAACCTTATTTCCGGTCATGTGACTCGTTGCACCAGAATCTAACAACCATTCGCAACTTATAGAATTATCATTGTTTTTGTTTTTGTCTGTATAGTACTCACATATACTTTATCGCAAGCTGTTAACACTGCCTCGTCTGATGTTTTCATCGTTACCTCACTTTGTCTACGTCCTTGTTCTCTTTCGTTCGCTCTTGAATTCCCTCTGAATCTTCTTCCACGTGATGTGTTTCTTCGTGATTGTTTACAATCCGCTGCAATATGATTAAATCCTTGACAGTTAAAACATTTTTGTTTATTCCGACACTCGTTCAATGTGTGACCTTTCATCCCGCAATTATAGCACGTCACGTCATTTCGTGTTTTATCTCTTGCTTTTCTCACACGTTCCTCTTTCGACGACCTCTCATCCTTTCTCTTGTCTCTTCTTAATTCTTCTTGTTTCAGTGCGTACGTTATATCATTTATGGTTATCTCCTTTTGAGTTTCCAATACTCGGACATTTGGATCAAATTCCGATCTCAAACCTTTGATTATATACATCCTCAACTCATAATCTTCTATGACTCTTCCAAGTTGCATGCACTGGTTTCTTAAAGCTTCAGCTCAGTTCATATATACATCTACACATTCGTCCTTTTTCATTCATAGATTTGATAATTCACTTAGGGATCTTGCCTTTAATTGCTCTGTTTCTGCCGCCATATTATTTTTTATCAATGTCCACAGCTTATCAGTACTCTTTTCATAACTGTATTTAAGCAATTGTGCTTTACTCATTGTATTAATCATTACTGCACGTGCTGCGTGATTATCATCATCTCAATCATTCCAAAGTTTAAATTTCACCTCGTAGTTTTCTACATCTTCATCAGGCTTCTTGATTGGCCTCACATTAATCACCTTTTTTCAAAGTTTCTTTGCTCTCAGAATTCCTTCGATTTTTTCACTCCATAGGAAGTAGTGTCGTCAAGCGGTTCCACGCTTGCCAGGTTCCAATTTTCAGCCATCTTGAACAACGGTATTTTCCTTTTTACTCACACAAGTTAATTCGTAACCCTCAATAGCACTTTTCAACCAGCTCTGTTACCAATTGAGAGGAGGGAAGGTTACGAAATACCAGATAATCACAACACTTCTAATATAATGGTGTATATTCGTTCTAAGATACAGTAATTCTTCTCGTGCTTTGTTGTTACATTCTCTTTCTTTGGATAGATCGTCCTCTCTTGTTCTTCCCATCCTTGAAACATAAAAACTTTTCTCTAGATCGGAGTCCCCATCAACTAGGATCATGTCCTTTCTCTCAGTAGTGGCGCTCTCTCCTCCGTTTTTATCCCGCCATTTATGAAGTTTCTCAGCAACTTTCAACTCCAAGCTAGAACCTATGATTACTAACGACAAGAATAAGATATCCAAATAATAAAGGATGATGAAGGCAACATCCACAAAACTTAGCTTTCATTTCGCCGTGTACATTCTTAATAAAGAAATATGAATTCATCCCGATTCACTCCCATTCACTGTTAATGACCTGTAAGGAAGATTTGCAAATATGTATTATTAACTGTTAATAATACATTATTCTTTTATGTTAAGAATAACTATTGTAAAATATACTTACATTTAATATAGCCAAGGCTTTTCTTTGGAAGTAAACATTCATCGTACTTCCTTCTGCACGAATTTGTCACCATCAGACATAATATTTGAAGAAGAAAAGACAATTTTTATGTGAATATATCATTAATAATGAAACACGCTTTGTTTTACTTGGAGTAAATCCGTCATTGCAATTGTCAGCTATACAAAAAACTCATCGGAGCTCCTTCTCAATCCAATAAACGACGTTTATTGGATATGAGATAACTCCGATTTACTGAACGTCTATCCAAGACCCTTTATTTTCTTTACGAAAGTAAAGGATTTAGATAGACGTTCAAAAAAATGCATAGTTAACAATTGCAATGGCGGAAGTATTACACAGTAATACACACACGTGTCAGTCTTTCATCCCAATTCAAATTTAATATAACGAATATATGAAACGTGAGTGGTGATACTTGTAATATATACGCGAATTTAAACACGAGTGGTGACATTTATAGTACATTATGAAGCGTGGTTTTGAATGAAAAGATCAATGTAACGTTGCATTACTGAAAAATATTGTTTTCGGGACTCGTGTAATTGTACTGAGAAACTGCATATAATATTCCGGAGAAACTTTCGGGTATAGGATGCATTCTGTATTAAAACGTGAGCGCTGCTTCGCGTGAGGTTGCATTAGAGGACTAAACTGAGAATGGATGACGCCGTCTGGTCAAAACCTGAAAAATTCCTAAATACATATTCTCCATATTTGTTTGTGAAGAATTATCGTGCTACGATTCTATGAAGTTAAAGGATTTATTAGTATTTACATATACCATACATACGGTTAACGTCAATAGAGAATAAGAGACAACTTGAAATATTTTGCAAATCCAGTGCGTGGAAAATCATTTCATAAAAATATGCAATCAACCGCCACAAAAAAATGAAAAGCAAAAGAAGTGAAAAAATATATACATGCACTACAAAAAGCAACAGTAACCGCTACTAAGCAACCCATCAACATTAACAAGCTATAACTGAACTCTCACAAGCTAAATAAATTATATATAAATAGAAAATTATTAATATTGAATCATAAAAAATAACAAAATATGAAAGTAATCAATTGGGCTTATGAAAGACTCAGTTACAAATCCGAGGACGTAGAGGGACGTTCATCATCATTAAATATATGTTCTTTTGCGTGTGTTTGATAGAAATTCTCGGATGACATGAGAGCTAAATGTCTAGCATCAACTGTCATGGTCCGAGCTGTTTGTCCTCTCGTCCTCAGACATGATTTGGACACGCACAGAGCTTGAACATGAATCGGAGAAAGGAGATTGCGTTGTTTTCACGTCTATCAGTATGGAAAACATTCTTTCAACGTCAGCATTAGAATCTGGAAGAGATCGAATTGCATTTACTAATTTAGTAATCATAGGATATTTACATTTTCCATTCGCGTCTTTAGTTGCCACAATTGTTTTCCATGTGTCATCGAAATTCAAAGTAATTATTTTTGTTTTCTGCTCTAATGTGAAATCCAGATCTAATGATTGCCATTCTTTTCGCAACATTTCCTCATAATAAAATCTGCCGTATCGCGTGGTAATGAAAAGAACATCTTCAACAGATTTGTTGGGTTTGTTCTCGTCGTGTTCTTGCTGTAGAGCAAATTGCAGTTCGAAAATTCGTAATTTACTTAGAAATTCCTCTTTGACAAAAAGTCTTTGACGAATTTCTTTGGCAGCGATGTCATAATATAATAAACAATTAGCGTAAACTGATTTGACAAGTTTACCCTGACCTTCTTCATTCAATCGATCAAGAAGATCTTGGCAAGCTTGTCCAACCAGCACTTGATCAGGACAGCGACGATTGCATTGAAGCAAAGGATTAATACCGTCCGCAACATGATCTAATAACGGAGCTTTTACAACGTTGTGAAGGATAGTTTTCAACAAATGTTCCGCGCCTGACTGAAGTAAATGAACTTTTGTTTCTTCAGCTTGAAAAGATGCATTAAACTTGTTAAAAGCGTTAAGAACATACTCTAAAAACAAAAGGTATGCTTGATTTTCTGGATTTAACATTAACAACAATAAAGCAGCCCCAGACTTTGATTTTTCCCTCACTTGCTCCTCTCGCAAAAATTGTAACAGCACATCCCAATTTTCATTTACTCTAGGCACGCATGAATGACGAGAAAGCCATCGTGTTTCACAGAGTTTTAAAATTTTTCTATTATGTACATCGAAATCAAATGATTGTTGGAATTTTTGAAAAATACACGCGCGTTTGGGACTGCTAGAGATAAACGATGCCACTTTGCGCAGCAATTCCTCACACGGTGCAGGAATTGCTATGCAAGCTGCATTTGTTATTAATGCAGATGTATGACAAGGACATGGTATCGTTATCAAATTTTTGCAATAGATTTCTAATTTTGTTTTAAATGACTCATATTTTCCTGTCATAACGGAGGCGTTATCAAGAAAGAGCGAGAATGTTTTGGAACGGAATTTCTTTTTTCCACATTGCGTCTCTAAAAGTTATAAATAATTTCTCGGCACTATAATCACTCGCGTCCAAATGAATTAATTCTAATAATTCCGTTCGAACATCCAAAGTCTGAAGATCGACATACTGAACGAGAAACGTCATCCATTTATCATTCGTTATATCGGATGTTTCATCAATAAAAATGGAAAATTTATTATTTTGCAAAATGTCAACTATTCGTTCCTGTTCGCGAACAAATAATACGTTATTACTAATTCGCTGTGCCTTTTTCCGATGCATCATCATACTGTGTAAGACTTCGGAATCTTGTCCAATATCTTGAAACAGATCCAAAATCGACTCTGCCACTTGAAATGGACTATTTTTTTCGGCAATTAATGCTGCAAATCTTATTTCCACGACTCTTTTCCGATCTTCAAAAGGCAGAGGCGATTTTGCGTTAGGTATATTCAAATCTATGACATCTCTTTTCTGACACTCAGAAATATATTTCTTTGTGTCAGAATGCCGCCGAATCACGGTGAGACTACATCGAAATGTTGAATTGCAGAAGGAGCATAAACAAAAGAATGGGTCATCCGGTACTTTTTCCAGTCATGGTTTGAATTGTTTAGATTCAAGCCATGAATGGCAAAATTCCCTTCTGGGAGGTTCCACTTCACTTGCTTGTGTTCCTTCAGAGCAATTTTTCAACATATTATTTCGATGAGTCTCTGATTCAGCGTGCTTCGAAACTCGTGATTTGCAAGAAAACGATTTATTATAAGCAACACAAAAATATACTATTATCACTAAGAACTTCTTTTATCCACGATTTATACTTATCGTTTTCCAGCCAATCATGAGAAAATTTAAATCTTTTTACATTTTTGGACGCTATGCTTAAGCATACACAATGCAGAAGAGAAAGTCCAACACAAATATAAAACAAAAAGAAAAGAATAATAAACTAAAAATTATGAAACGAAAAAAATTATAACTCAATTAAAAACTATAAAACGAAAGAAATATTGAATCAAATATAAAATGAAAAAATAGCAACTAACGAAAAATAATAAATGCAACTGTAAATATTTTCTACGAAGAAAGTCGCCTATCTAAAGAATTAACTCTATATGTAAGATTAATGGAAACTTTACAACTAATAATACGTGCAGAGTTAATCGTTCTACAAAATAAAACTAAGAAATACGATGCACTTAATATAAAACTATAAAATATCACCCTTATACCTACATTTACCTAGCCCACTCCTCCACGACGTAAACAATCTTCTACGACGTAAATAAACTATAATATTTAGTAACTACTAACTGCGTGCGATATCCACAAGGATGAGACGAACAGACACAGTCTCTCGAGAAACAAAAGATAACGCGGCCGTCGAAGCATGTACGAGGGTGGTTCGATAAGTACTTAGCCTATAAAAGAAAAACGAAAATTTTGGAAAAGTGGCGATTTATTTCTCAACATAGTCTCCTTTTAGCTCGATACACTTGACCCAGCGATGCTCCAACTTCTTTAACCCGTCTGAAAAATACGTTTTCTCGAGGTCTGCAAAGTAGGCCTCCGTGGCGGCGATGACCTCCTCATTCGACTCAAATTTCTGCCCGGCGAGTGACTTTTTCAAGTTTGGAAACAAAAAGAAGTCGCACGGGGCCAAATCTGGAGAATACGGTGGATGGGGCAGCAGTTCGTAGCCCAATTCGACCAATTTAACCGTGGCGAGGGCGGAGGTGTGAGCCGGTGCGTTGTCATGGTGGAAGAGCACTTTTTTCTTCGCCAAATGGGGCCGTTTTTTCTACAATTCGGCGTCGAATCGGCCCAATAATTCGGCATAGTACAGCCCTGTGACCGTTTTGCCCTTCTCCAGGTAGTCGATGTAGATCACACCTTGTGAATCCCAGAAAACGGTGGCCATCACCTTTCCGGCCGATAGGACAGTCTTCGCCTTCTTCGGAGCACGTTCGCCGGGTGAAGTCGACTGTTTCGACTGTTCCTTGGTCTCTGGTGTGTACCAGTGGATCCATGTTTCGTCGACGGTCACGAAACGACGCAGAAACTCCTTCGGATTGCGCTTAAACACTGCTTTGAAGTGGTCTCACGGTTGCGCTTGTTGTCCGGAGTGAGCAAACGCGGCACCCATCGCGCCGACAGCTTTCTCATGCCCAAAATTTCATGCAGGATATGACCCACGCGGTCTTTTGAGATGTCTACTGTCTCAGCTATCTCGCGCACCTTCAATCGGCGGTCTGCCAATACGAGATCGTGGATTTTTGTCATGTTATCCTCCGTGGTAGGGGCACCTGGGCGTGGCTCATCAGAAACCGACGTGCGACCACGTTGAAACTCGTTAAACCAATTTTTGACAGTCGCTATCGAAGGAGAAGAGTCACCGTACACAGCATCCAAGTGCTCTTTGATTCCGCTGTGCGATTTCCCTTCCAAAAACAAAAATCGAATCACCGACCGATATTGCTTTTTTCCATTTTTCTAAAATCCGCGGACACACCCGCTTCCACACGCGGTCAAAACAAAACTACGAGTCCGATTCGGCTGAAATTTCGACAGTAGCCGTCTACGAGAATGTACTACACGATAGTAAATTTCTCTTGCGATAGTGGCGCCATTGGGCGGTGAGGCTAAGTACTTATCGGACCGCCCTCGTATTTAAGAAACGCAGTTTTATTATTTATTAATATTTTCTGTTTCATTTTTATGCTTACAGAATAAAAAAAACCATACAGCAGGGATCGAACCTCAGCCGTCAGTTCGTTACCTTCGCTGCTGTGCTACGCCGCTTCGTTGAATATTTCTCTTACTAACTCGTACTTTGTTGGCTCTTTTCTTTAGACCGTTTTTTCTCGAAAACGAAGAGGTATTGCGTCGTATGCTATTACCATGAGTTACTCGAATACATTTGCGGGAACTTTTGATTTACTTCTTTAATTTGAAGAAATCTGCAGCTGAGGCTCATCGATTGCTTGTAGAAGCATATAGTGAAACTGCTTTAAGTGAGAGAAGTTGTCGTGAGTGGTTTCAAAAGTTTAAAAACGGTGAATTTGACGTGGAAGACGAAGAACGTAGTGAAAGGCCGAAAGTGTACGAGGACACGGAATTGGGAGCATTATTGGAGGAATATTCGTGCCAAACGCAAGAAGAACTTGCACTTATTGTACATTAGAAGTGACTCAACAAGCAATTTCACATCGTTTAAAATCGTTGGGAATGATTCAAAAACAAGGAAATTGTATCCCATACACAGTCTGTCCCAGATCCAATGAGACTGGTCTAAAAAAAATACAAAGCGTTTATTATTTTGATTTTTTATTCTTGTTTATTCAAAATAGTCTTTTTCTGAGTCAATACAGCGCTGGAAACGTTCAACAAATTTTTCGAAACATTTTTTATACTCATCGGCTGGAATGACCTTTAGTTTGGCGGTCGAAATCTTTTGGATGACCGGGATGGTATCGAAACGATTTCCTTTCATCACCAATTTCAGTTTGGGAAATAGCCGGAAGTCGCACGGAGCCAAATCAGATGAATACGGTGGATGATCGATAACAATGATGCCTTTTTTGGTCAAGAATTCACATACCATGATGGCTTTGTGCGATGGTGCATTATCGTGTAACAAAAACCAACTGCCTGGCTCTCGATATTCCGGTCGAACTCGTCGAATTCTGGCCCACAATCGTTGTAGAACTCCCAGATAATATCTGGGCAGACACACAGCGGTCGCTTCGAAGAATTTCTTGGACTTTCTCGATGTTTTCTTCATTGCGAGTGGTTTTTGGCGGCGGTGCTCGGTCATCGTCTGCAAGGTCCTCACGACCGTCACAGAATCGGCCAAACCAACGGAAAACCTGTGCACGGGACATGCATTCATCCCCGTACACATTTTTTAGCGTTTCGTACGTTTCTGCACCACTTTTACCCAATTTAAAACAGAATTTAATATTCGCTCTTTGTTCCATGTTGGTTTTTCGACCGACGTACACAAAGTGATTTTACATAAAATGTCAAACCACAGTGAAATATCAACCGAATTCGCTCAAATTTTGAGGTTAAGTAAATGAAGGGTAGAACATTAACCTACCATCATTCACTCATAGATGTCGCTGTGCTAAGAACTTTGATGGAACCAGTCTCATCATATCTGGGACAGACTGTGTATGAACTGCAGCCGAGAGACGTTGAACGCCGATTTTGCACGTGTGAAATGCTGCTTGCCAGGCATAAAAGAAAGGGTTTTTTGCATCGTATAGTCACTGGTGATGAAAAATGGATCCACTACGATAACCCAAAGAAGAGAAAATCATGGGGACCACTTGGCCATGCTTCAACATCGACAGCCAAACCGAATATTCATGGAGAAAAACTCATGCTGTGTATTTGGTGGGATCAGCTTGGTGTCGTGTATTATGCTCAAACCGAGCGAAACCATTACTGGAGCTCTCTACCGAACACAATTGATGCGTTTGAGCCGAGCATTGAAGGGAAAACGGCCGCAATGCAAGGAGAGACACGACAAAGTAATTTTTCAGCATGACAACGCTCGGCCACATATTGCAAAACCGGTCAAAACCTATTTGGAAACACTTAATTGGGAAGTCCACCCCACCCGCCGTATTCACCAAACATTGCCCCTTCCGATTATACTTGTTCCGATCGATGGCACATAGCCTGTCTAAGCAGCGCTTTACATCATATGAAGATACTAAAAATTGGGTCGATTCGTGAATAGTCTCAAAAGATGAAGAGTTCTTCCGACGTGGTATCCGAATTCTGCCAGTAAGATGGGAAAAAGTAGTGGCTAGTGATGGACAATACTTTGAATAAAACGTAATGAATACTTTGAATAATACTTTGAATAATACTTTGAATAAAACGTAATGTATCGTTCTTTCACAATAAATTCCTAATTTTTGATAGAAAACGGCGGAAACTTATTTGTACTCCTAATAGAATCTATGATAACCAAACAATCATAAATTATATACTAATAATATACTAATAATGCACTAATAATACACATAATATACTACCCACGAAACAAGTCTACATACTGTAAGCAGATAGCAGATAAACTCCGTCGAGACCGCGAAATATTAGATAGAACCGTTAGATTATCGAGAATGAGTTAAACGAGAAACATAAACAGATCTCAGACAAATAGACTTGGCGACCGAAACTGTTGTTTTGAATGTTAGTGATTGTTCGTGAGTCTTTGATTAGCATGTATTTGACAACATATCATCGATAATCATGTCCCGAATAATATGACGCTTCGTTGCCTTTATCCGCGGGTACATCAGCATCGACGTGGACTAATAAGAAGCCTCCAGGACGATTCGAAAGAAAGATTTAAGAGCAGCAACGAGGAAAAGGAGAACATATTATTCTCGCACATTATTGCACACTTTACTTTACTCGCTTTTTGCTTTTGCCTTTCGGCTTTGTTCGGTTTATGCTTTGTTTTTGTCACGATTATTGTATGAGCATAAATATCGTTATCTGTTATCATTAAATTGCTTCGAGTACGTGTCACTTTTCTACCGTGTGGTCATTCTTGGCGCCTTTCTTTTCGAGCATCGCGGTGGCTTTCTCGACCATTTCTCCGTTTCGCTTACGGCTTAGCTTATTGACTACCTAGGCCTTAAAATACTAAACACCAAACAGCTACGAAAACAAAAGAATAACCGCTAATCGCACTACGTTTACAAGCGGTAGGCGAAGAACAATTAAAAGCGAGACTCATACCAAATTCGAAATAGCTATGCTTGCTTTTATAATCTCCGCCGCACGCTGTTCTGCTACAGTAGCATCGCTTGTTTGTCTTTAGCGCCTACACCGCGCAATATCGTTCTCCGCATTTCCTCTTTTCCTCTTTCTTGTTGCAGCTCGGCCTGAACCGTTCAGAGACTTAGAATTCACGTCGAAAAAGCGATAGAAAGGTCGATCGACGTTAAATAAAATATCGGATCTTACAAATTTTCGGCGAGAAAGAAATACGTCACCCGGCAGACCGCAACTCTGGCAATGAAATTTTTTTATACGATCCAAGATCGCGGTCTGCCGAATGACGTTTTTCTTTCTCGCTGAAAATTTGTAAGATCCGATATCTTATTTTATACCGTTTCATGTTTCTAAAAATATCATCTAGACAATGAAATATTAAAGAATAAAGAACCTGATATAATAAATTTTTCATAATTATAAATAATTGTATATATTAATTATATCGAATATAATTAAAAGCTGTGGCTCGGCCTGAGCCGCTCGGGGACTTAGGATTTACGCCGAGAACGCGAAGAAAAACTATCGTGTGATAAGTCAGTGTGACAAGGCGAGCATAAGCGCACTGTCCCGCTCGGTGTACGATAAGGCAAGCATGAGTGCGCTATCTCAGTCTCGCTGCGTCAAGTGTAAGGAGTGTGAGGAGACCGAGTGGTGGGGGTAGGTCGCGACCGTGCACGCGGTGCATTCCCAGCACTGCTCTTCTAGTGCTGTGGTCGGGCTATCGGGACCTCCCGCTCCTCTTCCTCAGGGGATAAGCCCGTCCTCTGGCCATAGTGCGGGCCCATCTCTTCCACACCCATCTGGCGCTGCGGAGTGCTCCTGAACAATTGTCAGCTGGGAAAGGGCTGCCGGCCCAGGGCTCTTGGCCGACCCCGCCGCGTCGCTCCTCCTTTCTCCTCCCCCGGGAAGCTAGTGTCATCGTTAGGTTGCAGACGACGACACCTTATTGCTCATTCCTCCTCGAATCTTCCTTGAGACCCTTGGCCTTCTTCTTTTGCGCCATCACGGTTTCGTAGAAGGAAGAAACTACCTTCCAATTCTCCTCGCTTCCCGTTCATTAGTTCGATTCGTTAGTTTGAATGACCTGGGAAGCGAAAAATCCTGCCCGATTGCTGCAACCACAATCCTGCGCTCTGCTGTTCAGGCAGGGTAATCCTGAAGGGTGTGCTGCGCAGAGTCGTTATCGCGATCGCGGAAGGTGGCACTGTGCCGTGCACCCTTCTCTATTCGACACAGATACTCACTGTGAAAAGCAGCGTGCCCGGTGAGTATCTATCAGTTTGAAAGTCAAGGACTCAGGTTTCCTATTTAGCCATTTGGGCAGACAGGGATGGCCTCGGCGGTTCTCCTCCGCGCAGTGGCATCCATCAGGTGCCTCTGCCACCTGATGAGGAGGAGCCACAAGTCGTGCAAAGCTCAGTAACATACGCATGAACTTTTCCTAATAGCTTTCACGTCATCCGTAAAATATTATTGTGGACTTTCTTTAATTAATTAATTAATTAATTAATTAATTAATTAATATTCTCTGATAAGCCTAATCCACTGATGATTGAAACGACTTTTTATCAAAAAGCAAAACGAAATAATAAATTAAAGAATAATATTCAGTCCTCCCGGATTATTTTTAGGACTCTAAAGGATCACGAAAAAAACCGAATGTTGTTCGTCATTTAATCATTTCATTCTGCTTTTCCATAACGTAAAAGGTCGTTTCAATCATCAGTAAATTAGGTATACCAGATATATAAATATGAAATCGGAATTTTTGTATAGAAAATACACGTTTATTGTATGAAAATGATAAAAAATATTTTATTCGAAGTATTGCCCATCGCTAACTATACAATTTTCCCACCTGTCTGACAATTTTTGGATGCCACGCCAAAAAAACTGTTGCTCTTTTGAGGCAAACCAGTCATCGAACCATTTTCGTACATTTTCGTAAGAAGTGAAGCGCTGCTCAGCAAGTACGTGTCCCATCGATGCAAATAAGTAGTAATCGGACGGAGCCAAGTCTGGTGAGTAAGCCGCATGCGAAAGTATTTCCCAACTAAACGCCTCAATCGTTTCCTTCACCAGGTTTGCTGTGTGTGATGGTGCATTATCATGAAGCAAAATCACTTTGTGTTGCCTTTTTTGATATTCTGGTCGTTATACAAGCAAAGCTTGATCCAAATCGATCATTTGTTGTCGGTAGCGTTCAGTATGAACGGTTTCGCCAGGTTTCGCCAGGTTTAGGAGCTCATAATAGATCACACCCTTCTGATCCCACCAAACACAGAGCATTGTCTTCCGTCCATAGCGATTTGGCCTTGCAGTCGATGTCGATAGTTCGCCTGGAGTTACCTATGATCTTTTACGCTTAGGATTCTCAAAATATATCCACTTTTCATCGCCAGTCATAATTCGATGGAGAAATGACTTTCTATTGTACCTGGCGAGCAGCATTTCGCAAGTGGTTTTTCGGTTTTCCTGCTGTCTTTCATTCAGTTCATATGAAACCCATTTCCTCATCTTCTGGATCTTTCCCATGGCTTTTAAACGTATAGAGACGGCTTCTCGTGTCAAATTTAATTGATCCGTGAGTTGTTGTTGCGTTTGAGCGTCATCCTTATCCAACAATGCTTGTAATTCGCTGTCTTCAAACGTTTTCGGTGGTCTTCCACGTTCTTCGTTTCTCACGTCAAAATCGCCACGTTTGAATTTTTTAAACCACTCAAAGCACTATGATTTACCAAGAGCATGCTCACCGTAAGCTTCGACAAGCATTCCATGCGATTTTGCGGCAGTTTTCTTCAAATGGTAACAGAAAATCAATGCTGTCCGCAAATCGTAACTTTCAGGCACAAAATTCGACATGTTCAACGCTATTACAAACTATGCTGTTATATGAAACTTGTGTTGTTGTGTGTTGAAAATCTTTGTCAGATGTCAACAAATGGAAATGGCGCGAATGACGCGGTTTGACGGTAACTACATTGACAACTAGGGCCATCTATGGGCAAATTCCGGTTTCATATTTACAGACCTGGTACTAGAGATACTATAAAAAAAATACGTCAACAATAGCACCTTATGGATGACGTGAAAGCTATTGGAAAAAATTACGCGTATGTTACTGAGCTTCGCACGACTCTTGAGCCACGTATGAAGATAGTTGTAAGAGGAATAGCGATAGACGAAGCAAACCGAAGAAAATCGAGCCAAGAATGTAAAATTTGCCGAGCTTTATGTTACGGGATCATATTGACCCCTAGAGGTTATTTGAAAATCATATCAATTTTTAGATGAAAAATTCTTGAAGAAAGCAAAGAAAAATATTAAATATGAAAGTTGTAGGGTTTAAAGTGAGGCAGTTGATGGTGACGATCTTAATACAAAGACCAAACTTTGAGGTCATATCAACTTGATTCTTAGAAATTTCATTTTTGATATTAAAAATTAATAGAGCATAAAATTTTATATAAAACTGTGCAGTTATGATTTGGGATTACTTTGGCCCTAAGAGTCATATAAAGGTCAAACAGATTTTATATGAAAAAAATCTTCGTTTGACATCAGAATTTAACAGAGCATGAAATTCTATGTAAAAGTATGTAACTACACCATGAGGTCAATTTGACTCTGGGAGATCCTAGAATGTCAACTGAAGGTTAAATGGATCAAGATTGACAACGATCTAGTCAGTCAAGATCATCGGATGTTTCAGTCAATTCAAAGCAAAATTAACAATAATTAATATATCAAATTCCGTCAAACCAATCTTAAGTTTTGAGTACTAGTTTTGAGTATGAATACGGGTCTTAAAATGCAAGTTGGTCAGAGATTTATCGATCAAGACGAAACAAACGCTCGTTATGAAACGATCACTATGTGCAGCGCAGAGTTAGTGCTAGTCATCACAATACAACACTTTTGCGCGTTATGGTATTAACAAATAAGTACTTAAAAAAACTATTTGTATGCAGTGATTATTAAATGTCAGACGCCTTTAGACGTTTTTCGCATATGATAAAGACTTTCGTTAGACGATTATAGATGTTATTAACGTTTTAAGAGTTATGTTATTTAATCACTAGTGTTATTGTTTGTATTGTTTACTTCTAACAAAGATCAAATAGTAATAATATTTGTAACTCTAAACTCGTTGCTATTTGTCTATCATAGATAAAAAATCATTAAAACGAAAAAGGAAAACTATATCGATGTCTACATTTCTATAATATCTTTTATTTTTATAGAAAATAGATTGTACATTCTTAAACTTTATTTTTTTAAATACGCTTTTATATAAATGTGAGCGCTTTTATATATCGATTATTATTTTTAGGTGGATAGACAAAAAAAATCTGGATGAATTAGTTAAACCATGGTATTGTAAAGTATTACCTTTTCCATTAAACTTTTATTATCCAGGCAAATATGAACGACAAGCACAATCCTTGATACAAAGTTTATATCCTATGGAAGATAATATAAATGTTATTGAAAATAAGGTATGTATTAAATATATGTTAACTTTGAATTTATTATATTTGTAAGAATATTTAATAAAAAATAAGTATTCTGATTAATAAAGCCCATTTTCAATGACTTTAATGATAATCAATGTCATTATCTCATATGTTATTCAAAAAATTCAATTATCGATTACTGTTTATTAATAAATTCTTTTCAAAAAGAAATTAAAAGAATATATTTCTTGATTGATATATAAATATTCGGATTTAGTAATACTTGTGTGCAGATAGAACTTATCAAACTAAACAAAACATCTTTTATTATTTTAGAATCAACTACAATAATTATTGAGATACTAACCTTTTCGATACGGCAGATGTTCGTCGCATAATGTAATTTAGTAGTTGAGAACAATAGAATGATTTCTATAATTAATAATTTGATAATTATTGCGAATAGCGTAAAAAAATATGAGACTTTTATATTTTTTTTAATCTAAATTCAGTACTACACGTCTGTTGATTATAACTATATGAGTTACCAAACATCCTGTGAACTATATAGGGTGTTCCAAATTACCTGTACAATCTCTCGTGGAGACGTAGAGCGAGTCGAAATAAACACAAAAGTCCCATACTGTTTTGCGAAATTCGCAATAATTTTCGAGAAATTAATGTGAAAAGATGAAAGGGAAGCAAATCGGCAGAGGAAAAGCATTCGAACCACTCGAACCATAGCACAGCCTAGTTTAGTTTAATAACTGTCTCAATGGCGAGATGAAAGACAATGCACCGCTGTTTGTCCTTAAATCAGCGTTCCTATGTCTGACCACACCGCGCCTAGACTCGCGTCGATGGCTGATATATGGTTATGATTACAACTTTCTTCTTATGTTTTATGTCTCCACAAGAGATTGTTTAGATGATCTGGGATATCCTGTATATGAACTATACTGGGTGGACCATTTTAATCAATACGACTATCTCGAAAAGGAGAAGTTTTATCAAAAAATGTTTCAGACAAATGTTTTTTAGTTCGAAGGGGGACATAAGATTACATCATTGGTTTGATCTTGAATGAACATAGCAAGGTCACGTCAAGGTCAGCTTTAATTTTTAATGAAACCCCCTATTTCTCATTACATTCAAGTCTTATAACTCGGAAAATACTCAATAAAACATAACTTATTTATAATGTTTTCGAAAGCTCTCGAGATAAGCTACAAGAATATGTAATGACAAATAGGGGGTTCCATTTAAGAAATTGAAACTGATGTTGATGTGACTTTGACACGTTCATTCAAGGTCAAACCAATGACGTAATTTTATGCCCCTCTTCGAACCAAATAATTTTTATTTGAAACATTTTTTAATAAAACTTCTTTTCGAGATATTCGCGTGTATTAATTAAAATGGTCCACCCAACATATGATGTATATACCCAGTATATGATGTATATATCAGGTGTAGTAAAAAGAAATCCATTATTTTTCCAATAGATGGCTTTAGTTATCTGTATCTCGCGTTGTATAAGTCCGATCGGGTTCCACTAGATGGCGTTAGAAAGATGAGATTTCTAAAAAAACCTTTTTGACAGTTTTGTGATTAATTGACTCAGTTTTGTGTGAGCGCGCGTCAAAGATGGACACTATCAAAGAGAAAATACGCTATATTTTACGGTTTTTCTTCGATAAAGGCGAAAACGCAAGCCAGGCGGCTGAAAATGTGAATAGTGTTTATGGTCCTGATATTGTAACAGCCAATCACGCGCAATTTTGGTTTCGTCGATTCCGTTCCGGTAATTTCGATGTCAAAGATGCACCACGCACTGGAAGGCCAATTGTCGAAAATATCGATAAAATCATGGACATTGTCGAGTCCGACCGTCATGTAAGCACTGTTTCGATTGCCCAAGAGCTAAAGATTGCACAAAAAACCGTTTGGAACCATTTGAATAAGGCTGGATACAAAAAGAAGCTCGATGTATGGGTGCCACACGAGTTAACGCAAAAAAACCTCATGGACCGAATTTCCATCTGCGAATCGCTGCTGAATCGCAACAAAATCGACCCATTTCTGAAGCGGTTGGTCACTGGTGATGAAAAGTGGATCACTTACGACAACGTCAAGCGAAAACGGTCGTGGTCGAATCGCGGTGAGCCGGCGGAAACGGTGGCCAAGCCAGGATTGACGGCCAGGAAGGTTTTGCTGTGCATTTGGTGGGATTGGCAGGGAATTATCTACTATGAGCTGCTCCCCTACGGCAAAACTCTTAACTCGGAACTGTACTGTCAACAATTGGACCGTCTGAAGGAAGCAATCGCCCAGAAGCGGCCAGCTTTGGCCAATAGAAGAGGAATTGTGTTCCATCAGGACAATGCCAGGCCACACACATCGATAGTGACTCGCCAGAAGCTCCGAGAGCTTGGTTGGGAGGTTCTTATGCATCCACCTTATAGTCCGGACTTGGCACCAAGTGATTACCATCTGTTCCTGTCCATGGCGAACAATTTTGCTGGTGAAAAATTCGCTTCAAGAGAAGCTTGTGAAAATCGACTGTCTCAATTTTTTGCCAATAGGGACGAGGGCTTCTATGAAAGAGGCATAATGAAATTACCTTCAAAATGGCAACAAGTTATCGAATAAAACGGCGCATATTTGACCTAAATCGGATCATTCTAACTATGGTAATTAAAGCCTTCAATTTCATGCAAAAATAATGGATTTCTTTTTACTACACCTGATACTATACATACTGGATGTCTGACAAGGAAAGGACGCATCGACCGGGAAACGGTTTGGAACGAAACTTACGGAGTTAATAGTACTTGACTACTAATAACTCATGGTAATAGCATACGACGCAATATCTGTTCGTTTTCAAGAAAAAACGGTCTAAAGAAAAGAGCCAACAAAGTGTACGAGTTAGTAAGAAAGGTATTCAACGAAGCGGCGTAGCGCAGCAGCGAAGGTAACGGACTACCGAGCTGATGGCTGAGGTCCGATCCCTGCTGTATGATTTTTTTATTCTGTAAGCATAAAAATGAAACAGAAAACACCAATAAATAATAAAACTGCGTTTCTTACATATACTAGTGTTTGTTAAATATATTATTAATGATTTAAATTGCAAAAAAACCGTAAATCTTATTTACAGGGTGCGTACGGTAATTGAGGACACTCATGTATATGAATGTAATTTCTGGAGAACAATTTTGTTTGTTTTTTTTCTTGTCAGATCATCAATGGAGGACTATAAAATAACGCAAGAAATGAAGAGACATGCAGTTATCGTCGCTATATGCGCGAAACACACCGATTTAGAAATCTCCAATTTTCTCAATTGCGCCCGATCATTCGTACATAAGGTATATAAAATATATAGTGTATGAGAAAATGTTTATATAATAATTGCAATGGAAATAGGAGTAAAAATATATTATATTTTCGCTGGAGGATTTTTCGATAATAATTCATTACTCTCGTAAATATAATTCGCATATACGAGAGCATTAGTGAATTCACCTTTAAAATCTTCATTTTCAAAAGATCTTTCTTCTAGCGATTCTACATCAACTATTTTGCTTGTTGAAGGATTCTCTGACATTGTTATGATATATATAATTTAAATATGATCACCGGACTGCTCTGTATCACTAGTAAACGCACACTGCTGCTTGCTCTACTAACGACTGTTCCGATGCTCGAATCATTTCGTCATTCTTAACGATCGTTTAGAATGACACAAAGGAAGTTTTTGAAGAGGGATTGCCAGAAGAGATAAAGACACAACACAAGTTCAACATAACACGACTTCAACACAACATAGAGAGTTGTAACAGAAACAAATATTTTATATATACGATATAAGATTACGAAAAATTATCTCATACTAGTTTAACCCTTTGCGGTCGGCTGATTTCGAAGAGATCGATAAACATTGATAGTTGATCTGTAAGTTGATCTAAACATTTGAATCTAACATCGGGAGGATAGTTTTCTTTCATTATCGCTAGTCTCGTTTGCCGTACCGCGCGCCAGGCGATCATGAATGCCAGCCTGACGGCACCGACTTCTACGACGACTTGCGAATGACGCCACTATGGCGGCATCGACCGCAAAGGGTTAAAAGCACTCCTATATATTTCATAACAATATTATTATTCCTATTTTTATTGCAATTATTATATAAAAATTTTCTCATACACTATATATTTTACAGATAAGATTTACGGTCTTTTTGCAATTTAAATCATTAATAATATATTTAACAAACACTAATATATTTAAGAAACGTAGTTTTATTATTTATTAATGTTTTCTATTGCATTTTTATGCTTACAGAATAAAAAGAACCATACAGCAGGGACCGAATCTTAGCCGTCAGCTCGGTAGTCTGTTACCTTCGCTGCTGCGCTACGCCGCTTCGTTGAATACCCTTCTTACTAACTCGTACACTTATGTCGGCTCTTTTCTTTAGACCGTTTTTTCTCGAAAACGAAGAGGTATTGCATCGTATGCTATTACCATGAGTTATTGGTAGTCAAGTACTATTAACTCCGTAAGTTTCGTTCCAAACTGTTTCCCGGTCGATGTGTCCTCCCCTTGTAAGTAATTCTCTGCAAAAATTAACTACCAAACGACGTTAACTTAGAAAATATAGTAAATAAAAGTTTCATATGTGAGATACTGTCCATCACAAGCATGCAAACTGCATGTGCAGTTATTAAAACCCACGTAAGTTGCATATGCGTTTTGCATCGCGCGCTACGCGCGCGGTTATTAAAACTCAAGCGTAAGTTAAAAACGTGTAAGCTGCACACACGGTTATTAAAACCCACTCGTAAGTTGCAAGTGCGTTTTGCATCGCGCGCTGCGCGCGATACAAAACGCACTTGCAACTTACGCGTAGGTTTGATTGTTCATAACTTTGTAATATTTTAATATCGTTTAGAATATTTCTGCCAATATTCATGACAATTGAACATAAATGGTTTTCAAAAGTTTCTCCAAAATCATTTTCTAAATATCATTTATCACTTCAACCAATAAAGTTTAGTTATGTAAAATAACCGATTAAAGTGATAAATTGCATGTATTTTATCACTTTAACCAAAGCTGTTGTATTATGCATAATAACCAATTTATAACTTTAACCGTAGCATATACATTATTCAATAAAATTAACGCAACAAGAAAGAAACATCAAAATTTTGTTGCATATTTTCAAATGAGCATAACTTTTTTAAAAATGATCGCATTGGGACGACTTTGATTTTATTTTAAAGCCCTGAGCCTGTACTTTAAAAAGGATTTACTCGATTTTCAATTGATCTTCATCCTATCCTTTTTTGGCTCCTAAAACAACAAAATGTTTTATTTTGTCGAAAAATTACATTGTTTGACACACGATACGAACTAGGACAAATTTTTTTGGCAAATTTCAAACAAAGCACCGTAAAATATGGTCTTTTCCACTTAATTTAAAAAAAGCGAAGATTGTACGATTTTTTCGCGCAGATTTACGGCATTTTGACTTTTTTTACATTTTTAAGCATCGGACCGCTAGCATTAGCATTACCCGATGCGTATCACGATGAGGTTCGAATTTGACGCATCATGTGAGCCCTGAAAAGGGCCGATTTCGTGTATGTGTGTGTGTTTATGTGTGTGCGTCTGCATGTGCGTGTGTGCGTACGAGCGTGTACGTGCGTGTATGCGTGTGCGTGTATGTGTGTGTGCGTGTTTTTTTTATGGCAAACTTATCGTGGGAGGATATAAGTTATACTTAATAGTGTCTATTCTCACCTCATCCTTGAATCACCTCTCGTAGACGCTGAAACAGATTGATGCAAGCTGTAATTGCTTTGGGCAATTTTATTCCTTGTCTATTTTATTCCATATTCGGTTCAACGTTGCTTCGAATTCTTGAAGATTAGAAGGTGCTTTCTCCAAATTTCGCAACCGTCTTTCCATCATATCCTACACTATATTCAATAGGATTCAATAGGATTTAAATCCGGGTTAACTGATGGATGTGGTAGTACCTCAATTTTTCATTTTTTGTGAGAAAGTCACGGATAATACTAGTAGTATGTGGTCGAGCGTTGTCTTGCATCAAGGTAAATTTGCGCCCTATTTGCTGACGTATCGGAGTCACGTGAGGACGCAAAATTTCTTCCATGTAACGTATCGCTGTCAATCTTGGAGGTGGCACAGTTACAAGATCCGTACGTTCGTGCATCGATATTCTACCCCATACTATAATGGTTCCATTACCAAAAAACTAGATCGGATCGACATGATTCTCCTCGAAATGTTGTCCTCTACAACGCCAAATACGGAGTCTTGCGTCATTGCCATGCAGATAAAACCGTGATTCGTCAGTAAACAATACATTTCTTCATTATTTCAGAGTTCAGTTTCGATGGGCGCGTGCATATTTCGAACGAGCGCGTAGATGAACTATTGGCAATATTGGCACTCGAACACGAACCGGTGATCGCAAACCTTGTTCGTGCAGAGGTCTTCTGATTGTTTGATTACTGATCTGCGAGAAAAACCATACAATCTTCGCTTTTTTTTTTAAATTACATGGAAAAGACCATATTTTATGGTACTTTATATTTTTTTTCTTTTGTTTTAATTTGCGTAAATTTGCAAAAAAAATTTGTCCTATTTCGTGTCGGATGTCAAACAATGCAATTTTTCAACAAAATAAGATACTCTATCGATTTAAGAGCCAAAAAGGGATAGAATGAAAATAAATTGAAAATCGAGTAAATCCTTCTTAAAGTACAGGCTCAGGGCTTTAAAATAAAAACAAAGTCGTCCCCATACGATCATTTTTGAAAAAGTTATGCTCATTTGAAAATATGCAAAATTTTAATGTTTTTCCTTGTTGCGTTAATTTTGTTGTATATACATATAAATTTATAAAAATATAAAAATTTAAGTATAAATATTTATTATAATATTTGTATATATACAGGTATACTCGGAAGCACAAAAATGTTTGACATTGTTGTCAATAAAGCTTGGCGATAGAGAATTTTTTTATGGACAACAACCTAGCATAATAGATGCTATTATATATTCATACTTAGCACCATTGCTCAAGGCACCATTACCAAATCCAGTTTTGCAAAATCATTTAAAAGCTTGTACAAGTTTAGTAAAATATGTGTCACGTATTTCGCAAAGATACTTTGAAAATGAATATCAAGAGTATGAAAAACACCAAGCTGAAGAGAAAGCGGCAAAACTAAAACAAGATCCTGACAACGAATTTCCAAATAAGAAAAGAAATCAATTTCTTGCTGCATTTATTGCTACTTTGACAATGACAGCATATGCATTATCAACAGGAATTGTAGAGGTAAGAGTTATTTTTTATATGCACAAGAAATAAAAACATATTATAATATAACATACCATAAACACATACATATGCATATACATGCATACACGCACATTATAATATACTTTTACTTCTTTATTCGTTTCAAATATCTTTTTATATATTTTTAATCTTTTGAAATATCTATAATAGAGATAATATCAGGTGAAACATACAATATTGTTCAAACAAGTCTGACAAGGAGATGCCACAACCTGCGAAATCGATTTTCAAACGAGTCATACCTCGTTCGATGTAAAAGTTCAAGTTTAGATGTAAAAAATGACGACCCTAAAAGGACTCGGGTGAATGGGTCTTCGTTTAGAATAAATTGTGAGGCAAAATTAGACTAACGGAGCTGCGTCCTCTAAGAGCGGAAAATGTGCAAGTGTAAGCAACAAATCAGTGTAGCTGAGAGGTCTAAAGCTCCCACCCGACGATTTTTCATGTTTCATTTTTTTACCTCGCACGTGCAATTAATGTTTTTAACTTATAATCAATAAAATATTTATACTTGTTCCGTTTTTATGCAGACAAGTAAGGAATTATATAGCGAAGTTCCAGGCTTTATTAACGTGAAATATAAAACAGAAACATAATTTACAATTCTTAAAACGGAATATATTTCTCTTATATCAGGTGTAGTAAAAAGAAATCCATTATTTTTGCATGAAATTGAAGGCTTTAATTACCATAATTAGAATGATCCGATCTAAATCAAATATGCGCCGTTTTGTTCGATAACTTGTTGCCATTTTGAAGGTAATTTCATTATGCCTCTTTCATAGAAGCCCTCGTCCCTATTGGCAAAAAATTGAGACAGTCGATTTTCACAAGCTTCTCTTGAAGCGAATTTTTCACCAGAAAAATTGTTCGCCATGGACAGGAACACATGGTAATCACTTGGTGCCAAGTCCGGACTATAAGGTGGATGCATAAGAACCTCCCAACCAAGCTCTCGGAGCTTCTGGCGAGTCACTATCGATGTGTGTGGCCTGGCGTTGTCCTGATGGAACACAATTCCTCTTCTATTGGCCAAAGCTGGCCGCTTCTGGGCGATTGTTTCCTTCAGACGGTCCAATTGTTGACAGTACAGTTCCGAGTTAAGAGTTTTGCCGTAGGGGAGCAGCTCATAGTAGATAATTCCCTGCCAATCCCACCAAATACACAGCAAAACCTTCCTGGCCGTCAATCCTGGCTTGGCCACCGTTTCCGCCGGCTCACCGCGATTCGACCACGACCGTTTTCGCTTGACGTTGTCGTAAGTGATCCACTTTTCATCACCAGTGACCAACCGCTTCAGAAACGGGTCGATTTTGTTGCGATTCAGCAGCGATTCGCAGATGGAAATTCGGTCCATGAGGTTTTTTTGCGTTAACTCGTGTGGCACCCATACATCGAGCTTCTTTTTGTATCCAGCCTTATTCAAATGGTTCCAAACGGTTTTTTGTGCAATCTTTAGCTCTTGGGCAATCGAAACAGTGCTTACATGACGGTCGGACTCGACAATGTCCATGATTTTATCGATATTTTCGACAATTGGCCTTCCAGTGCGTGGTGCATCTTTGACATCGAAATTACCGGAACGGAATCGACGAAACCAAAATTGCGCGTGATTGGCTGTTACAATATCAGGACCATAAACACTATTCACATTTTCAGCCGCCTGGCTTGCGTTTTCGCCTTTATCGAAGAAAAACTGTAAAATATAGCGTATTTTCTCTTTGCTAGTGTCCATCTTTGACGCGCGCTCACACAAAACTGAGTCAACTAATCACAAAACTGTCAAAAAGGTTTTTTTAGAAATCTCATCTTTCTAACGCCATCTAGTGGAACCCGATCGGACTTATACAACGCGAGATACAGATAACTAAAGCCATCTATTGGAAAAATAATGGATTTCTTTTTACTACATCTGATATATCACTAAATTGTATGCATGTCACAAGATATAAACATTTTGCAAAATCT
Organism: Harpegnathos saltator; assembly: GCF_003227715.2. Classification (NCBI taxonomy): domain Eukaryota; kingdom Metazoa; phylum Arthropoda; class Insecta; order Hymenoptera; family Formicidae; genus Harpegnathos; species Harpegnathos saltator. The sequence continues at coordinate 33,821 of NW_020230595.1, read as the reverse complement.
ATACGACTAAAGTATACATTTGAACTCGAGCTAATGCGATTCGCATACAATTGATTATTCGCTACTTATTATCAGCACCAGGATTTAAATGTATGTTGCAATATGATTGGTATGTGTCCAACTTAGCAGAGGTCGACGTTTTTTATAACGTTATTCAACAATATTTTCCAAGCAACATCTATAATCAAAAGTGCATTTGAGTAGTAAAACAAGGCGGGTTTTAACCCACTTTTTAAAATGAATTTTCGAAAATCTGACCTTTTTTAATGAAATCTTTTTGAACCTGACCTTTTTAATGAAATCTTTTTGAACCTGAACTTTTTAATAAAATCTTTTTGAACCTGACTTTTTTAATGAAATCTTTTCGAACCTGATCTTTTTAACGAAATATTATAATTAATACCCCCCGCCCTATTTATTGATAACCCGCATATGTCCGGAGAAAAACGTGCTAGGATATAGGTAGGCTCGAATCTGGGTCTCGCGGTTGCTATCCGAACGCTCGAGCCTCGTAGACCACTGCCTCCTATTGCTAGTAGGCGTCACATTTACAGGTAAGAGATGGCGGCCGTGACGTCACGCACATGTCCACAGAAAGAAACGTGCCGGGATGTAGATAGGGTCGAACCTGGGCCCCGCGATTACTATCGAACGTCTATCGGACGTCTCTCGAACGTCTATCGGACGTCTCTCGAACGTCTATCGGACGTCTATCGAACATCTCTCGAACGTCTAATAATCATCATACCGCAAATAAAGAACTGTATTTTTATTAAACACAATTATCATATAAAATCCTAAGAGGTGAAAGGGGATAAGCGTGTTGGAAGAAACATCTGTACATTTGAAATAATGTTTTATTAAGCATCGTACAATTCTCTCCAAGTCCACCAATTGAAAATGTTTAGTACATTCTGTAAGGCACAATTTTTCATATGATTATTACATCGAAAAGTATTATTCAATTTTTGCAGAGAAGACATGTCATCGTAATCGGTGTCCACGGTCCTAATGATCACGTTGCTTCCACATTGTCATCCAGAAGGTGTAACAACCATTCCCGCCTTTCATGCCCCTTTACATACATAAGTTGAGATGCGACATCTTCAAGCTCGCCATACATATCACCCACCACAGCTGTAGTAATCAAATGTTCAGCTCTGCAGTATTTGACGGTTCCATCTTCCCATCGTAATCCATGGTGATTAGCCGTTAACCAGTAGGCTCTCGATTTGTCTGATCTTGTGAGCAGATGCCATCGCATCGGACTCGTGAAGATGTAGTGTGAAAGAATAGTTCCATTCTTCAGTATCACCGCTTCTTTTATAATAAATCTCTTTCCAACCATGTATCCTTATAGATCCACAAAAGTCGGCATATCCATGGTGAAATATTCTTCGACACATCCGGGAGAGAAATGTTGTTTATAGCACTTTGTTGCATGTATTATTCTTTTCTCGTACATACTTTCTGATGTTAGTTAATTTATACATAATTTTATGTTTTCCAGAATATCATTTATTTGTTCATGGCTTCATACATTATATTTTTTATCACGCACGCTAACAATTCACAATCAATGAGCGACTCGCGGTCAAAGTCGCTACTTTCTTGTATTGTTTTTGTTGCAGTATGTATATTAGTAATGTAATTCTTCTTTTCACGAAGAATATTTACAAAACTTTTGAATTTTACATTAACTATACAAATATTTCTGATAACCATCCGTACATGTGATTGATGCAAATTTCAAATGTAAATAATACATTTAACGTATCTGGTGTTACTAATATAAGCAATTATTAAAAATTGTGAGTTTAAAAATTTGTGAGTTGTATATCTTACATGACGTTATTGTTAATTCTTCTATACACATCGGGGGAGACGATGTCTTATAAAAATTGACCTGCAGAAATCTTTAGATGTTATCACGTTACCCCATTAGCGCATTCCAAGTTTTGATCGGCAATAGCAGTTGTTTGTTACGATTATCATCAATGACTATGTCTATAATTGACTCAGCTCCTACGCTGATTCCGATATTCAAATATTTATAAGCAGTTGCAGTCAAAGCGTATCGGCGTCCTAAGATATGCATAGCAGAAGGTCGTGGAACGCTGAAAAAATATAGAAAATTTACAAGTCTGAATCTGGAAAAAATTACTACGGATAAACTAAAAGAAACAGCGTTATGACACTCACCTCTCGCACATTTTCTTGCTCGGTGGAGCCTCGTCCTCATGTTGAGCAGGCATGTAATAATTTGCTTGTTTAGCGTTCATTTTAGCACCGGCAGCATACATTTTTACTATGTAGACACACTCAAATTTTACTATGTAGACACACAACCGATGAATCTCGCGTTCACAGAGCGACTGAGAGACAGAAGTTTTTTTCTGAAGCCTAATATTATAGCTATTATAGGGCATCCCCTCCTCCCTCTTACTCTTCGGAGTTGTAGCGCATGCGCAGATACATTCTTCAAACCGAGAAACGAGATGTAATTATCTTTGTTTTAGACCCTCCCACCCCATTTGACTTAAGCATGTCCAAACCTGTTTTCTAATGGAAAGAATATAAGGTAAAGCATTCTAGAGTGCAGAGCTATTCTCCGCAGTTAATGAAGATATGGAAGACTTCGCTCAAACCGAACGAGAACTGTTGGCGCAATCCACTCGTTTGAATTCGCGATGGACATACGACGCGTGGGTGCAAAAGTGTGACAAGTGTATCAGATGTTTGGAGGAACAGTCGAGCAAAACGACCGCGATTGTTGATTGACGCCACGCAATCAGTGGTGGTTCGTATTGCACGACTCGAGGGACTAAAAATTTCTGTGCAACAACGCTTCATACATGTGGGTGCTGGACATGCATCAAGAGATGCAGAATTGGTATGGAAAGAAATTGATACGGCGTTCGAAAGCCGCATATCAACCGGCGCATATTATTAACGTGAACTATATCGAACCTCTTCGATTTCTCCAAGATGAGAAGAGTACGGTGCTCGAGCACATGCGAAGTGCTATGGAAAGGCACAACAATCTTAAGATGAACACTGTGTTCAATGGCGAGTTTATCGCGGGTGACGATCACGCGTTCAAAAGTATTAACACGAGAAACAGTGAACTCTTTTCTGCTTTGGATTTGGAAAAATGGTACGAGCAACGCGTCATTGAGCCTACCTTAAAATCTTTGGAGGAATTTCAAGAACGTGATAGTGGGTGGGCATTGCTGCGCATGCTTGATCTCACAGTCAATATCAACAAATACAATCCATTGCATGCAGGGTGCAACATTGCCGCGCGAAATAAAATTAAAGAAAGCAGTGATAAACGTACAAACTAAAGACAACGCATGTTTTGCATGGTCTGTAGTCGCGGTATTATATCCAGCTGAAAGACATGGAGACCGGAAACCTTCGTACCCACATTACACCAAAATATTCAATCTTCAGGATATTGAATTTCCAATGACGATTAAACAAATTGCCAAGTTTGAACAATGATCGCGTACGCGTATATCCCCCACCGCGAATGATTTTTCGCATATACGACAGTGCATTGCGCTATAAAATGCTGCATACTGTTCTTGTGATAAAATTTCCATAGTGGTATTATTATACAAAATAACTTTTATACGATGCACCAATTGAACAGCTAAACAACATATCCATCAACGTATATACCATTCAAGATAAAAAGAAGCAGAAAGAAGCATGTACGATCGTTCCAATACGTTTCGCCAGTAAGAAGGAAAAGCATATAAATTTGTTATATGTGCAAGATCCACGAGAGTACAAGATGGGACATTTTGTGTGGAACAAGAATTTGTCACGTCTTATAAGCTGGCAACTAAGTAAGAAAAAATCCAAGAAATATATATGTGATCGGTAAGAATATTCTCTATGAATACAATATAACAAATATGATATAAAAGAAAAACTCGTAATATCCATTTCTTTTTCGTTTCAGTTGCTTGCATTATTTTCATTCCAACGAGAATCATATCATAGATTGCAACAAGTTGAATGACTGTACAGTCGTCCTGCCAACAGAGGACAACAAGTGGCTCAGTTTTACCAATTATAGCAGAAGGGAATGGATTCCATTCGTGGTGTACGCTGACCTGGAATTCATTCTAGAGAAGACGCTAAACGAAGAAAAAATATCGTATGTGTATCAGCATCATAAAGTACGTAGTATAGCTTATTGCGTACGATGTTCCTACGATGAATCATTATCCGCGTATTAGTGTCGTCGCGATCCGAATTGCATTTCGTGGTTCGTCGAGGAACTTAAACAATTGGCGCATCATATAAAAGTTATTTTGTATAATAATACCACTATGGAAATTTTATCACAAGAACAGTATGCAGCATTTTATAGCGCAACGCACTGTCGTATATGCGAAAAATCATTCGCGGTGAAGGATATACGCGTACGCGATCATTGCCATTTAACCGGGCAATACAGGGGTCCTGCACATTCCAATTGTAATTTAAATTATACAGATTCCTATTATATTCCGATAGTTTTTCATAACTTATCAGGTTATGACGCTCATTTTATTATCAAGGAAGTAGCCACCGCATTCGAAGGTCACGTCGATGTACTACCAACGAAAGAAAAATATATTTCATTTACCAAACATATTAAAGATACAACAAATAAAACATCAGACTGGCGAAATCATATTAAATTGCGATTCATTAATTCGTACAAATTTCTCAGTACCAGTCTCGATAAATTAGCATCGTTTCTCACTGGAGACAAATTAAAAATTCTTCAATCCGAATTAAAAAACTTATCCAGCAAAGATTTTGATTTATTAACGCGAAAAGGTGTCTTTCCATACGAATATGTGGATTTTAATGACAAGCAGGATCAATGTTTGCTACCGCGCGAGTTATTCTACAGTTCGTTGACAGATGATATAGTATCTAAGCGCGATTACACGCACGCCGTAAATATATGGGAGCAGTTTTCTATTCAAACCTTAGGCGAATATAGCGATTTGTACCTGAAGACTAGTGTCCTGTTATTGGCTGATATTTTCGAAAATTTCCGCGATAGTTGTATCAAAAGTTACGGTCTAGATCTCGCGCATTATTACACACTACCAGGTTTCACGTGGGACATGATGTTAAAACATACAAAAATTAATTTTGAATTGCTCACAGATATTGATATGGTAATGTTTATCGAACGCGGTGGTACACGTGGTGGTCTGAGTCAGTGTTCCGGTAGATATGCAAAAGCCAATAACCAATACATGCAGTCTTACGACCCATCGAAGCCATCCTCATACCTCATGTACTTTGATATAAATAATTTGTATAGTTGGGCAATGTGTCAACCGTTACCATACGCTGAATTTAAGTGGGTTGATGATACATCGAATTTTGATGTATCATCAATCCCGCTAGATTCGCTCACAGGTTATATTCTCAAGGTTGATTTGGAGTATCCCCAACACCTACATGATGCACACGTAGATCTACCATTCTGTCCGACGCGAACGAAGCCCCAGAACAAAAGCCAAGAAAAACTCCTTGCGACTTTATATAATAAACAGCGTTATGTTATTCAATATTGCAACCTGCAGCAATGCACACGCCATGGTCTTCGTATCGGAAAGATTCATCGCATACTCCAATTCACGCAATCTCCATGGCTACGCAACTACATAGAATTAAATACGCAGTTTCGAACGCATGCAACAAACGATTTTGAGAAAAATTTATACACATTGATGAACAACGCGGTATTCGGCAAAACAATGGAAAATGTTCGCAATCACGTCGATGTAAAACTTTTGACAAAATGGGATGGACGATACAGTGCAGAGGCAATGGTCGCAATATCAAATTTTCATAGCCGGAGCATCTTTTCAGAAAATTTAATTGCCGTTGAATTGCGAAATGTGAAGTTCAGCAAATCGATCTATGTAGGTATGTGTATTCTCGACATATCTAAGACCTGCTTGTATGAATTTCACCATGAGTACATGTCACCTCTGTATCGCGAGAAATGTAAAGTACTGTATACGGACATAGATAGTTTAATTTACCATATAATGTCCGACGATGTGTATGAGCTAATGAAACGTGACATTGCTAGGTTTGATACGAGCGATTATTCTCAAAATAACATATACGGTATGCCGCTTAAGAACAAAAAAATTCCAGGGCTTATGAAAGATGAAAATAACGGAGCTATAATGACAGAATTCTTCGGGCTCAGAACAAAAATGTATGTACTGAAAGTAGAAGGTAAAAAAGATACTAAAAGGGCGAAGGGTGTTAAGAGGAATATTAAAGCGCGAACAATCAATTTTAACGATTACACGTATTGTTTGAGAGAGGAAATTGAAACGAGTCAGCGTCAATCGTACATAAGATCCAAGTTGCATGAGGTATACACAATATTCGAAACGAAAACTGCTCTCAGTCCATACGATGATAAGCGATATATTGTGACTCGATAAATACATTACTATAGGGACATTATAGTATACCATTATAACGTTTATTTGTTTTATTGGCTATTTTACAATTAAGTATGTCATCAAATGTTCTAATAAAACTGTATTCATTTTTTTTTACAATACATTATCCTTTTGTATCCATGAATTATGCGAATTGTCGAATCCCAGCCTTTTTACATATACCTTGCCACCTTGCTTGCGCAACACCTTTTCTACTAAGTATACATCTGGATTGGTGATACTATGTTCGTGTTCATAGAAACCCCCAGCGACAGGTTTCCCGCGCGAGTCTGCGAGTAGGTAAGTTGCAGGATTAGTTGTCTGCACTTTGACGATTTTAAACACTTCGGTTGTCCAATTCGATGTATAGCCTTTTTCAAAGTTTTGAATTTGCTGACACGTACCGGATCACCCACTTTGAATTTCGCAGGTGCTGCAATCTTTATGTTGCTGTAGACTGTGTTTAAGAGCTTATTAGCAATCGCAGGTGTCACATCGATAGGACGCATGCCGATAGTTCGATGTTTTCGCATGTTGTATTCAGCGACGAGGCGCGGTAACGAATCGATCCATTTGTAAGTTCCGTTGAACGTAAACATTTTCCACATGTCGTTCTTTAACGTGCGGTTGAATCGTTCCACAACAGATGCCTTTATTACTGAATAAGTCGAATAATGACACCGTGTTTCTTCACAAGACTCTGCAACTTTGTATTGTAAAACTCCTTTCCCTGATCAGTTTGCAAGTTCTTCGGACATCTTCCATCCGTTCGAATTATCTTTGCGAATGCCTTAGCTACCTCCTTTCCGCTTTTGCTCTTTAACGGCACGGCCCATGCATGCTTGCTCAGTACATCGATAATGGTGAGTATGTAGTGGTGGCCTCAATTGAATCGTGAGTAAGGACGCATTTCCACCACAACGACCTGCCAAAGATCATCGTATCCACGTACAATGACGCGTCTACGAAGAAAATTTCGTCTCGCTGGGGCGTGTAATTCTTTCACTAGTTGTTGTTTGTCGGAATGTTTCTTCTCATCATTTTTCCTCGTTACTTGCCGAGTCATTTTCCCATCATGCGTGAGGCTTTGTCGCTCTGCACCGGCAGAAACAGCTAAAATAGTATCGATGAGTTGCTTTTCTTCTTTTTGTTAAATTTTGACGATTGCTTCTCCGTTGCAGCTCGTGATGATTCGTCTCCTGCTTATGTCGATACTATACGTCAATTTAACTGTAATATTTTACTTTTATATTTTCCGCGATTTTTTTATCTCTGAACCTGTCCAGTCTAAAATTCGTTCTATGTTCTCATGAATGCTATTTATGCTCTGTATGTTTTCTTCCGGTAGTCTTCCAGCCAATCCTTCAATTTTTTAACATTCTCATCTACATATTGCTTCGTCTCAACGTTACTTTCATGCAGTGGAAGCTTTACAGCATTTATATTCTCATCAATATACTGCTTCTTCTCAACGTTACTCTCATGCAACAGAAGTTTTATAGACTTTGTACTCTCATCCACATAATATTTATGCGCAGCGTCATTGAAGGCTTCCGACCGCGGTACATTATGTATCGCATACATTTTTGCATCGAAACATTTGCCATCAAAGCCTTTACTATTGGCAGCTAGACAAAGGGCATTTTTATGTACGTATCGTTTGATTGCAACGTTGTTTAAATGATATCTCACACCTGCAACACATTCTTCCACGTATCGTTTAGTTGCAACATCATTGTCAGCTTCAGATTGCGCTATATGTTTTATCTTGCGCGACTTTGTGTCAAAAACTTTGGCAGGGTTTAAATAAAGGACATTTTCATGAATGTAATTTTCAACGTGTTCATTTCATTGATGCGCTCGATCAGTATTCGCACCATTGCTCTCCAAACTTATTCATCGACATTTCGGAGCAAGTTGTACCAACTGACAGACTCGTTTCAATGCCACGCTGCTTAATTTATAATGAGACCAGCTTCGCGGAGTTCTTCGATAATCGATAAAATTTCGTGCTCGTGCGAGTTGTTGCCAGCTTGGTGCGAAGCGTCAAGCAATCGCAGACGATCCACCAGCTCGTTTGGATCATCCCAATGCACGTAATCTATATTGCTGTCATTTAAGGTCATAGTTTGCGATGCGTATAAACCTTTTCCTCCCACTTTATTGCTCGACGTATCTGATACTAGGGGAGCGATTATATGTTTATATTTGTGCCCCTTGTTACCGAGTATAGGATTTTGCAGGAGGTACCCGCGTCTGTGAGTATTTGTCGCCAATAGTATATTTATGTATTTTTACATATCAGCTTCGGTATACACAGAATCGTTGAGGATTCATTTGAATATTAGTAAAGATCGGGTGTTCCAATGTATCCTGTTTCGCCTATGATTATATTATCGTCTCTGTCCACATCGATACGTTTATCACCGAGCATGGCTCCATTGTTACTAAGACATACGCCGTAAACATAATCTATGATGTTATCTTTTCCATTTCTGTTTAGCACAGCTCCCATATATTTTTGACCCAATGGACCAAAATGATCATGTAAAATTTGTTGTCCTTTGTACGTTCGCAACTGACGCCTAACGGATGTCACTACCGGTTCATCGGGGGTTTCGGAAACATTCTCATCATCATCAATGGGTAGATTGTGGATCGGTGAAGGTTCATGTGACATTCCATGTAGTTCCTCATATTGTAGAGCTCCCGTCGATGAGAAATTATTAGAGGATTGTTTAATAGTTTCCGTCTCGGTGTAGTCAATGCGACTGGTGAAAATTTTTCCTTACGCTTTATTTTTTTTTCGGATTTTAATATTACACTCTTTGCTTCTTCGCTTGTACTCATTGATAGTGGCTCAGTTTTAACATCAACGTTACTTTCCACATTAGCGCTGCTTCCCGCGATTTGCTTGAGAGGTTCAATAATAGGTTTAAAGTGTCTCTCCAATGCAACATTTTCCACCATTCTACCGGGTTTCAAAGCGCGATACTTCTTGCGGATCGATTCGCTCGTTTTCGCAATCTCTTCTGCTACCTTTTCACGATCCTCATGCTATTATTCATCATTGATATGTTTGTCTTGTGGATGTTGAAAATGTTACCACGTTGAAGTTACAATGACGATTGTGCATTTCACAGCACAGCAAAGTCGTTAAATCCTCTCCTGTATCGTCCGTCGGTCATTGAGCTGTCCTTATCAATCACTGTGAAATCATATTTATCCTCCCAACATTTGCAACACAATGCACTGAAATCCTCATATGACATGTCAGTGTTCACATGATCGTCGTACACATGTTTCAAGTTGGTACCATGCTGTTTAAAGAGAATCAGAAGATTTACATTGTCCCGTATAAGATGCTTGGGTACTTTTGCGTACGTCTGACAGAGATAGAAACAGTCAACGTTCGAATGACGACCCATTGCAAAGTATTCTCTTATCGTATCTTGTTTGTCACATGCAACATCATCAAAGATAAAAATGGAATTTTTTAGCGCTTCGGTTGGAATCGTTGGAATCACATCGCTGTTATTGAAGAATGTAAAGTATCCAATTTCATCTATCGATTTTAGCAGATTTTCCAAGTAGCGATATTTAGGTTGTTGCAACGATTTCGAGTACACGTACATGTTCTCGAAACTTAGACCGTGCGGACTTTTCAACAAGCTGGTGAGAACGTTCGTCTTGCCGCAATTCGAGGGATTGCATATGATGCCGCGTATGGTGTTCGGAAGCATGTTTCCATGCCTGCGCGCCTCTTGCTCAAGCATTGATTGCGTTCTATTGTCGAAATTTGTCACGCATATCGACGTCGGTTGTCGGTCGGATGTCGGTCACGAATCGCATGTTTCCCCGTGAGTCACAAAATTGATTTCGCTAATGGATCATTGCGATTTAATTTAAATGTGACGTTGATTTAACTATATATAAGCGCGTCGATCTTAGAAACACTCATTTTAGAAAATGTTGCTCCTGCTGACAGATACTCATGATATTCGAGAGCTAACCTCCGAACAAGTGAAATACATACCGAAGATTGTTCTGTTACGAGAATTTGCAAAGTATATTGACGATTTGCAGGACAGACGCCCTGAACATTTAAGAGTCGATCCAGAGGTTCAGTAGTTTCGTCGGTGTTTGGAACATTACAATCGTCCGTGGCAGCGAACGCATATCAACGGTCCGACATCACTGATCAAGGACTGTAGTGAATGTCGTCGACAAAAGTCAAAGTCGGCGGCGGTCTGTTTAATTGCGCGATAAATGCGCTTCCTATCGAACTACACATTCCCAGATATCAATTTTGTGGTCCTGGAACTCGTTTGGCAAAACGATTGGCCAGAGGCGATCAAGGCATTAATTCATTGGATGCAGCGTGTCGTGAGCACGATGTAGCCTATTCGCGTAGCAACAATCTCACTGATCGGCATGCGGCGAATGAGATTCTAGCTGCGAAAGCGCTGAAACGCATAACTTCGAAAGATTCAACTCCAGGCGAAAGAGCTGCTGCTGCAGCCGTTTGGACTGCGATGAAAGCCAAAACGAAAATCGGCATGGGCATAGACATGAAGAAAAAGAAGTCGTCCAAGAAAGAAATCCGAAAACGAGCACTTCCAATAGCAAAACTGGGTGGTATTTTACCAATTCTACCATTACTGAGAGTTCTCGATTCACTAGTCGGTGGAGCGGCGGGTGTCGCAAAAGCGGTGAATGATGGCAAAGCCGCGTAACGTAAGCTGGAAGAATTAAAACGTCATCATCGCGCTTTGGAAGGTCGCGCTATGAAATGTCGCGGAATCTATCTTGCTCCGTACAAACGCGGGAAAGGCGCTGCAGGAAAAAAAAACGTCAAAGAGACGCTAAAATTACCCATGGGTGCAATGACTAATGTACAGTTGGAAAGACTAGCGAGACGTATGCGTATATCTTTCTTTCGAGGTGTTTTCAAGCGTGACGCCTTACCGATAGATGGAGTACGTTAAAAGGAGAGCGGTATTGCAAATTTAGACAACACAGAAGGACCAGGTACTCGCTGGGTGGCGTATGCGAAAAGAGGAAATCGCGCAGTATATTTTAACAGTTTTGGTAATCTTCGGCCACCCAAGGAATTGATTCGATACCTTGAGAGAGATGTATTGAAAATTGTGTACAATCGCACGTCTTATCAACATTACAACCAGAGTATTTGCGAACAATTGTGCTTGCAGTTTCTCCAAACAATAGAGGATCAATTTAAATGATGATGATGACATTCTACTAACAGCAGTCAGTATTCGTTCGGCAGTTTGCAAACATGTCGCTAACGCTTACGTTGACTGGCAACAGTAGCACCCTTACGGTGAGCTACTTTCCCGCTATAAATTTGAGCGATGGTGATTACGAGCTCGGTTTAACGGATTTCGAAGCACTACATACTATTACGAATACAATACGATATCAAACATAAATTCGTCGAATAATAAATTTTACTATGGTGCTAACGATGAAAAAATTACGATTCCTGAAGGATCGTACGAATTGCGCGCCATATACGAATATCTAAAATGTGCAATTCCACATTCTTCAAAAGCAGTGCGTTCCAAAAATAATCCATATAGAGATGACGAGAATGAATATCCTATAATAATTCGTGCCAATAATAATACGATGAAGAATGAAATAAAATGTGTATATAGAATAAATTTTAACAAACCAAACAACATTGGTTCGCTTTTGGAATTCTCATCGAGTCGTATATTAGAACCACACTGATGGTACGAATCGGACGCACCGATTAAGATTATCAACATGAATATCATTCGTATAGAATGCAGCGTTGTCAGTGATGCGTACAGTAACAGTATGCGTGTACATACGATACATGAATTCTCGTCTAAGGTGCCACCAGGATATAAGATATCGGAAACACCGACACATGTCATTTACCTTTCAATCATCGCACGGAGCATTACAGATTTAACGGTGCGTGTTGTTGATCAAGAAGGACAATCGCTCGATTTTCGAGGAGAAGAGATTACCATTAGATTGCACGTACGACGGCGACGATAATAAACGTAATCTATGAAATGCTTGTGGTGAATCAAGTCGAACAGGTGAAACAAGCTGGAAATATATCTTTTACGAGACATGCGATTAACAGTACAAAATCCTTCGTTCGAAAGAAACTCAGCGCGTTGAACGTTGAATTTTTGAAATCTCTGGAATTCATCGTACGAAACGATTGAAAAAGATGATTGACATTTTGAACATTGGAAGTGAACCAGTCTTTGACGAGCGCATCGTCAAGATTGAGACACATACTGTGATATAATATGATATTTATTCTATATTTAAGATATTAGCTTACAAAGATCGGTCACAGCAGAGCCGTTACAGATCGTTGCGTCGGCACAAAGGATTCTCGATCGAAAACTGTTATTATCACGACGGCTCGACGTGCTCTGTCTGATCTCCTCGCTTGTTTTCCCCGATAAATAGCGCCGATCAAGAAAGATTCGCTACAGCCGGGCCATCAGTGCCGTATCGAGGACCTGAGCCCCCACATCCGGCCGTCCTGTCAGAGTATTCGACCCGAATACTAAGGATCCCCATTTCTGTCATCGATTTCAGGGACTTCCTCATCGCTGTCCTCGCCACTGACCCATGGTTTCATATAATCGGCCGCTGATGACGTTTGGAAAGGCCTGTCGTGTTCGCCAACTTTGCGCACATTATAACGATCGTTTCACAAAATTCGTACAACTTCGTATGGTCCAAGGCACTTAGGCGCCAATTTGAGGCCAGGCATCTGTCGTGTGCGTTTGATGGCCACGAGGTCTCCTTCTTGATAACGAAAAGATGCTTTTCGCTTTGCGTCGAAATTACTTTTATTCTCCTGTTGTATCTTTATTATGCTCTCTCCAACTTGTCGTCGGAATTCCTCTCGATCGTCATCAAATGAAGCAATCAGTTCGTTCTCCAATAATGCCTTAAGATTAGGATCGTCACGGATACGCGGATCGACCCCAAATAACACACGAAAAAGCGTCGTTTTAATACTCCTATGCAGTGTCGTATTCAAATACAATTGCGCAATGTCAAGATACTTGTACCATTCGTCATGCTTCGGGGCCGCTAGCTTAGCAAGTAAAGGTATCAGAGTGCGAATTACGCGTTCCACCTGATCGTTAGCTCGCGGTATTCCCGTGGTCGTCAGGACGTGTTGCACGTTTTCCATCCGGCAGTATTCCTCAAAATCTCCCGATGTAAAGGCCGAACCTCAGTCCGATATTATTCGTCTAGGGTTACCGAAAATACACGACTGCTTCTTTAGGTGATTGATTACCTCATTCGCACCGGTTGACTTAGTCGCATACAGCCACGTAAATTTAGAGAAAGCGTCGACGACAACAAAGATGTAGATATACTTCTTCCTTGTCGACGGCAAAGGACCCAAATGATCGATGTGCAACGTATCCAGCGGCACGGTCCCCTTCTCGATAGGATTTAGCAGACCTTCTTGCTTTCCTTGTTTTTTCTCCGCCAGAATGCATGCGACGCAATTCATTACAACCCTCTCAACCTTAGGACGCAAATTCGGAATCCAGTAATCAGCCCTCACTAACATTTCCATCTTGTTAATACCGAAATGGCCGCGCTCGTGAACCCCTCTTATTATCTGTGCTTGCATGGCTTTGGGAACAATCATTCGTATGTCGCCACCCACTTCTTTATATAAAATTCCTCCGCGGATTATGTAATCATCCGCTTCTCCACACTCGGCCGCCTCAAAAATCCTTGTTAAATTCTCATCCTCTCTCTGTGCTCTCCTCAAGCGCGCCGCCAATCCATCCCCGTACTCGTTGACCAATAGACAAGATGGCAATGGGTTTTGACTTAGGGCATTGACGTGCCTCATACTTCTTCCGGGCCGATGTTCTACAGTGTACTAGAACTCCTCCAATAACAGTGCCTATCGCGCCACCCGCACGCATAAATCCCTCTTCGTCATCGTCAAAGCGAACGACTGACAATCGATTACAATTTTAAATGGTATGCCCAACAAGTACACATGAAAACGCCTAAGTGCCTTTATTATCGCAAGGACCTCCAACTCATAGCTCGTATATCTTTCTTCCGCCGGGGTGGTTTTGCCGCTCGCATAATATACAGGGTGCAGTAATCGATCTTCACTGTTCCTCTGCAACAATACTGCTCTGTAACCATGCTTAGAGGCATCTGTGTGTTTCCGCGCCAGCCCGATACAAACTCAACACCGGTCGCTCACTCAATATAATTTTTAAACGCTCAAACGCCTCACGCTCGATCACACCAAACTGAAACCGCGCACCCGCTCTCAGCAGATTCGACAACGGACGAGCTATCACACTATAACTGGGAACGAATTTGCGAAAATATTCGCTTAATCCCAGGAAAGCCTGTACCTGCCGCAAATTCCGCGGCTCCGGGAAGCACACGACAGCCCTAGTCTTCAATTCGGACGGACGAATCGTCCCGTTCTCGATAGTGTGACCCAAAAATTCAACCCTTCTCCTTAAGAAATTACATTTCTTCCAGTTTATCGCCAATCCGGCCTGGCTCGCGACATCCAGAACAATTCCTAAATTATTCAGCCCATCTCTCATCGTTAGAAAGTACAATCAAATCGTCCAAATATACTAACTCTATCTTTTTCCTTGCTAAGTCTCGAAATCCGCGTTAATGAATCTTTGAAAAACGGATGGAGAGTTACATAGGTCGAATGGTACCTTCAGGAATTCGAACTGGCCATCGGGCACAATAAACGACGTATATTTTACACTCGCTTCATCGACCCGAACGTAGAAGAACCCGTTTCTCAAATCGAGCGTGCTAAAAACTTTCGCATCCTGCAACTGATCCAACTGATCTTCAATTAGTGGGAGCGGATATCGATCTTTAATTATTTTCTTAACGCTCTTTAACGCTCTATAATCAACGCAAAGTCTATACGAATTATCCCTTTTTTAACCAATACAACGGGACTAGCAAAATCAGAAGCAGAGGGCCGAACAATTCCCTATCTTTCCTACTCCTCGATCTGTGCATTTACTATTTCCCTTTCCACCTGAGATAAACACCTCGCCTTTTGATATATTGGTTCGTCATTCTGTAAAATTATCGTCATCTTAACATCAGTTTCTCGCAACTTATTCGGTACATAACTCGCAATTAGCCCAGTCACCGCTCGCCTATAACCCGCATTTTGTATATAAGAAACGTCCACCTCGTCTGCAGACTGTATCGCATCTATTGCAAAAACTTCTGGACGCATCTCACTGTCGGTCACCGATTCGCATATCGGCTTTATTGAAATTATACCGCGTTTTACATTTACTTCTACCGTATCCAAGAAATCAGTGCCAATCAACAAATCGCGTTGCAATACTTCATCCGGAACAACATGAACGAATACAGCATAAGAATGCCCGTCTACTATAATTTCTGCTTCAAATAGCCCCAATGTCGTCGCACTATAATTCTTAACCCCGCAAAACTCTATTTTAGACGCCTACAATGTAGGCGACCCGATCAACATGTATTCGCCCACACGCATAATGGAAATATTGCTGCCCGTATCCATCAACGCCGTAACGACTCGACCGGCTATTGTTACCTCTTTTGTATATTTTCTCCGCGACACATGCGAGATAGACGCGACCGAATTTTTCCCTGCTTTGGTATTTTTCTTTGGGCAACTCGGCGCGATGTGTCCATAGCTACCGCATTCAAAACACTTGGTGCCTTGTTTTTTTGCAGGACAGTCCGCGCTTAGATGTTCTTTAGCACCACAATTGAAACATCGTCGAACACGCATGCTCCTATCTCCGCTGCTCCCGGCACTTCCGTCGGCCCGTCGTAGCCGCTCACCCACCGACGCCTCCCCGCCACGCTCCTCTTGCCGGCCGCGGCTCGGCGCATCTCGATCTCGTAGGGCCACTCTTTCGAATGCATCGAAAAGTGCATCAGTTGTCGCGAACTTCTGTATGCGCGCTTGATCGCGCAAAGCAACATCCGGTATGCCATCCACAATATATTCGATTAGCTCTTCCTGATCAACTGAAACACGATAACCCATAATTGTCTTTTCATGGACATACTCACGGAAGCTTTCGTCCTTCTTCCATATACGGCTCTCAAATCTTCGGCGCAACACAACTTTGCTCTCTCGATACTGAAACATCGTTCTCAATTTGCCTATGAGCTCCTCGAGCGGCAGACCCAAATGTTCCGGTCTTGAATGGAACCACTCCAACCCTTTTTTCCAGCCGCATTCCGATCAGTACTTCGACCTGATCGTCTTCTAATTGGTAGGTCACTCGCAAAAATCTCAGCTGTTTCTCCCACGTGTCGAAGCTATTATTGGTGCCATCAAATTCGCTCAGCAGATCCGCTATCGTCGTCATATTCATTCGCATTAGCGCACGCGGCGCTTCGGGCACCCCGACGCCACTATCTCCTGCCATCGTCCCCGTCTTGCCGTCGCGGTTCGCAAGGCCCTCTTGTTATATCACACGCAGCATCGCGATCTCTCGGCGGGCCAACTCGAGTTCTCGTTCCGCGAGCTCCTTTTCTCGCCTCTAAAAATCAATTTCTCGCCGCCGCAACGCATCCTCACGCCCCTCAACACGACCGACACCCGCGTCGTCGGAGCCCCCATCATGCTCCTCCAATTCGGCCATCCACGAACCCGAGGGATTGGCCTCCATCATGCAAGCTATAAGCTCGGCCTTGGCTTCCGCCGTGGTCAACCCGCGCATCCTCAATGCCTTCTTCAATTCTGCCGAGCGTAAAGACGCTCGGATCGGACATTTCAAATCTGACCGACGTTATCAATCCGCTCGACCAATTACAGAGCCGCATGTCTCTCGAGCCGCCAACTGCCAGCTGCGCTCTTCGCAACCGCTCTCTCCGTCTTCACCCGATCCACCAGGATCACCGCCGCTCGCACGAACAGGTCACCCGTCCAGCAACCCACCGGGCCGCAGGCCATACACCTCAACTCAGCCTCTCCACCACTTATCAACTCCGTCTCGAATTCTAGTCCTCTCTGACTCTCTACTGATCCTTTCCAATCGCTCGCCGAACTTCCAGCGATCATCCACCGGTCCTCCGCTGATCCCGGACGAGACCCCAAAAACGTAGTATAATATTATATTTATTCTATATTTAAGATATTAGCTTACAAAGATCGGTCACAGCGGGGCCGTTACAGATCGTTGCCTCGGCACAAAGGATTCTCGATCGAAAACTGTTATTATTACGACGGCTCGACGTGCTCTCTCTGATCTCCTCGCTTGTTTTCCCCGATAAATAGCGCCGATCAAGAAAGATTCGCTACAGCCGGGCCATCAGTGCCGTATCGAGAACCTGAGTCCCCACAATACGTACAATCCATACGCTAACACAACGTTTGGATACAGCGACGAGATACGAATACCCATACAGCAGCAGGATTTATACATATTGCCATGCGAGAGTTATCTCTATGTCGAGGGGAAGGTGACGAAACAAGTTGCAGTCGATGGTGCGACTGTAACGTTGGGATATAATTGCGTTGCATTCATGTTTGATAAGATCTGTTATGAACTGGATGATGTGGAGATTGATCGTAACAGAAACGTGGGAATAACTTCAACGCTCAAAAACTATGTATCGGTATCTTCAGACCAAAATATTATCATGAAAAATGCCGCGTGGGATACGACTGACACTATTTCGCCGAACGGATACTTCAACTTTTGTGTACCACTCAGCGTGTTGCTAGGATTCTGTGAAGACTACAAGCGTATAGTCACGAATTGATTCTATTGCGATCGCGCAGCGACAACAATAGTCTACTAGGATCTTCAGCGCTGGATCCTAAGATTGAGCTATTCATGATACATTGGCGAATGCTTCACGTAATCTTGAACGACATCAATAAACTTTCCATGCTGAAAACTTTGGAGGATGGACGATACCTGAGTATGAGTTTCCGCTCGTGGGATCTGTATGAATTTCCTCTACTGCAAAGCACGACCAAACACTTGTGGACCGTCAAAACTGCTACTAATTTGGAGAAACCTCGATACGTTATCTTTGCGCTGCAGACTGGCCGGAAGAATGTCATGTCGGAAAATATAACTCGTTTCGATGACTGCAAATTGATCAACGCGAAGCTCTATTTGAATTCAGAGTGTTATCCGTACGATGACATGAATTTGGACTTTGCAAAAAATAAATACGCCATACTTTACGATATGTATAGACGTTTTCGTAAATCGTATTATGGATGCGATAGTGCTGAGAATGGTTAGGAATTACCGACTTTCAGCGGCTAGGTCCTTTCATGGTTATCGATTGTTCGCGTTAAAATGAGTCCGTCAAGAGTGCCACTGTGGATATGCGAATGGAATTTGAGTGTAAGGAGAATATTCCGGCGAATACTAGCGCATATTGTCTCATCCTACATGATCGTGTAGTTGAATACAGCCCGCTAACCAACATGGTGCGCAAACTTAACTAACATCAGAAAATATGTACGAAAAAAGAATAATACATGCAACAAAGTGCTATAAACAACATTTCTCTCCCGGACGTGTCGAAGAATATTTCACCATGGATGTGCTGACTTTTGTGGATCTGCAAGGGTACATGGTTGGAAAAAGATTTATTATAAATGAAGTGGCGATACTGAAGAATAGAACTATTCTTTCACACTACATCTTCACGAATCCGATGTCATGGCATCTGCTCACAAAATCAGACAAATCGAGAGCCTACTGGTTAACAGCTAATCATCATGGATTACAATGGGAAGATGGAACCGTCAAATATTGCAGAGCTGAACATTTGATTACTACAGCTATGGTGGGTGATATGTATGGCGAGCTTGAAGATGTCGCATCTCAACTTGTGTATGTAAAGGGGCATGAAAAGCGAGAATGGTTGTTACATCTTCTGAATGACAATGTGAGAAGCAATGTGATCATTAGGACCGTGGACGCCGATTACGATGACATACCTTCTCTGCAAAAATTGAATAATACTTTTCGATGTAATAATTATATGAAAAATTGTGCCTTATAGAATGTACTAAACATTTTCAATTGGTGGTTTTGGAGAGAATTGTACGACGCTTAATAAAACATTATTTCAAATGTACAAATGTTTCTTCCAATACGCTTATCCCCTTTCACCTCTTAGGATTTTATATGATAATTGTGTTTGATAGAAATACAGTTCTTTATTTATGGTATGATGATTATTAGACGTTCGGTAGACGTTCGATAGACGTTCGATAGATGTTCGAGAGACGTTCGAGAGACGTCCGATAGACATTCGAGAGACGTTCGATAGACGTTTGATAGCAATCGCGGGGCCCAGTTTCGATCTTACCTACATCCCGGCACGTTTTTCTCTCTGGACATGTGCGTGATGTCACGGTCGCCATCTTACCCGTAAACGTGACGTCTACTAGCAATAGGCGACGGTGGTCTAGGAGGTTGGAGCGTTTGATAGTAGCCGCCAGGACCCAGGTTCGAGTCTAGCAACACTCGGCCCGTTTTTTCCTGGACATGTGCGTGACGTCACGGCCGCCATCTTACTCGTAAACGTGACGTCTGCTAGCAATAGGCGCGGTGTGCGGAATGTGTTTGCTAGATTTTGGGGTACAACAGAACAGTAGATTAGTTCCGTATAATCGTGATCGATGGAGCTGCAGGCAGACACAATCGTGTACTATCCTTATCTGCTTCATGCGCAGAGTAATATTATGACAATGAAACTAGTTGTTAATTTTTTTTCGAATTTTACATAAAACTCTGCTTTCCAGACTTCGTTATTATAAGTACTTTCATTGTGCAAAAGGATTTTTCAATCTGTGCGGCTAATAAAAAGATTAGTGGTTGAAACTCTCTCGTATTTGTTCTCTCGATTGCACGCTTATTAGGTTGCGTTCACAATCAGTTGGAAGACGTTGTCGTATGTCGCACATACAGGGTTTTCAAAAAGTCTTCGAACGATAAAATATCTCGAAAACAATCAGTTTTTACAAAAAATGTTTCAGGCAAAAGTTGTAAGGTTTAAAACGATCTATTTACTGATCTTATCAGTTTGACCTTGGCTAGCCTCAACAAGGTCAGGGCAAAGTCAACTTGAACTTTTCAAATAGAATGCCTTACTTTTTTTGGCATATTCTTATAACGTATTTCAAGAGCTTTCCAAAACACTACAACAAAGTACTTTTTTGTTAAATATATCCCGAGTTATGAAGCTTCAAAGTTACAGTACCGTCGGCATTAGCATTACCCAAGGTGTACCGCGTGGAGGTTGCACGATCGGATTTACACCTCTTGTATGCGTGTGCGTGTGCGTGTGTGTGTGTGTGTGTGTGTGTGTGTGTGTGTGTGTGTGTGTGGTAAAACGCGCACACACACACACATGCGCGCACGCACGCACGCCCACACACACACACGCGCACGCGCACGTATTGGATAATGCTGCCGACGGTCCTGTAACTTTGAAGCTTCATAACTCGGGATGTGCTTAACAAAAAAATACTTTGTTGTAGTATTTTGGAAAGCTCTTGAAATACGTTATAAGAATATGCCAAAAAATGTAAGGCATTCCATTTGAAAAGTTCAAGGTGACTTTGCCCTGACCTTGTTGACGCTAGCCAAATTCAAACTGATAAGATCAGTAAATAGATCATTTTAAACCTTACAACTTTTGCCTGAAACATTTTTTCCAAAAACTAATTGCTTTCGAGATATTTTATCGTTCGAAGACTTTTTGAGAACCCTGTATGTCGTACGTACCAATCGCAACCTCACAACTGACAACCGACATAAAAATTCAGATTGCGCGCATGTGTACGACACATATATAATAATATATTGTATAATATATTTTATAATACAAGGTGCGGCGCCAAAATCCGGACAAAATTCAATTTGAATTTCCCGCCGTTCTATACCACTTCGAGAGGTCGCGATTGGCATCCAAATAACTTGACGCATGTACTAAACATTCATAACCTCGAAACAGTCGCAATGTTGAAACCAAGTGCGGAGTATAATCGAAAAGCCGCGATTATCGAAAGTGTTCGCGCTGGGCGCTCAGCGACAAAAATCATTCAATTCTTCGGATACCCAAGATCGACTGTGTATGTCATCGCGAAATATAACTAGGCGGAGAAGTCCAACAAAAGTTTTGCAACACCGGCAAGGAAAACTCACTCGAAGGAGCGCGTTGTCAGGACGCCCGAAATCATTCAACGGGCTCAGCAGCTGATTTTTGAGGATCCAAGGCAGTCGATTCGAAAATTATCGTCGGTTGTCGGTATGAGTGAAAAAACTATGCGTCGAATCGAGAAGGACCTCCGCTACAAGTCTTGTACAATTAGTGAGATGTTTTCCGAAGCTGCCAGGACAAAGCGAGTTGAGCGCTGTAACCTGCTTTTGTGTGCTTTACGAAACAATGCTGCCAGAACGCCTCAGGTTTTTTTCTGACGAAAAAATTTTTACTATCGATGCGAAAATCAATCGAAAGAATGATCGCTGGCTCGCCCATGATCCTGCAGATGTCCCCATTGTTTCCAGAACGAAATTTTCGGCGAATGTTCACGTGCTAAGTGTTGTGTCCAGTGAGGGTGATGTCATGTTATTGCATTTCTTTAACAAAGGGGAAAATGTCACAAAAGAAGTTTATTTGCATGTTCTGATAAATGTGGTGAAGCCGTGTATGGAAACTCTATCGTCTGGAAAGCCGTATGTTTTCTAGCAAGACGGTGCGCCCGCGCACACAAGTAATTTGGTGCCAAATTGTTTGTCGGACAACGTCGACATGTTTTGGTCCAAAGAATTTTGGCCTCCCAACAGCCCAGATTTAAATCCTTTGGACTTTTATGTATGGAATGTGGTTGAAAGGATCATTAACAAGTCCAGACATCCAAACGTCGCATCATTGAGAGCCGCTATTGAAGCGGCATCCGCCGATATGGACCGTGACTCATTAAAACGGGCCTGCAAACGCTTCGGACCGAGAATGGAGGCGATCATTCAAGCAGAAAGGGGTTATATTGAGTAAATGTGTTCTTTATGACCTGAACAAACAATTTAGTAAAAAAAATTATTATAAACTTCTCCATTTTTGCAGTAAAAATTATGTTTCAAAAAAAATGTTTAATTTGTCCGGATTTTGGCGCCGCACCTTGTATATCATATATTTATATACGTATACAATATATATATAGGGTGTCCGCTAATTAACTGCCAATCCAAAGTGAAGGTAGATTAGGTTAAGACAAACATAAAAGTCCCATACCGTTTTGCGATATTCGCAATAATTATCGAGTTATTAATGACAGAAATCTGAGAAGTGGAAGCGCGCCGACATATCATAGATGATTGGAAAAGCATTGCAGTTGTTCAGACTACAGCACAGCCCAGTCGATTCAGAAACTGGTGCCGGTGCACGGCGAGGGGAAGGAGAACGCGCCGCTATTCATTGTTTTATCTCACCGCACTTACGTCTCGTAAGTTCAAATAACTTTTGCCTGATACATTTTCCATATCTTCCATATTCTTCGAGATATTTGACTGACAAAAATAAAATGGGACACCTTGTATATATTGGGTTGGCAAGAAAGTAATTTCGGTTTGAGCCAATAGATAGCTTTATGTTTGTGTCGTTATTCTTCTGTCAATGTTATAATTTTTTTTTTCAGATTTGGTAGTTGACACTCTTAGGTTACTATAGAAACAAATTCCGTGTAATTTTGTTTACAACTATTGATTTACGGTCAATTTTAACATGGAATGCAAAAATGATCATTCTCGACATATTTTACTTTTTTATTTTCGTAAAGGCAAAAAAGCGGCTGAGGCTCACGAAGAGATATGTGAAGTTTATGGTGTTGGTTGCATAACAGAACGCACGTGTCAGAATTGGTTTAAAAAATTTCGTTCTAGAGATTTTTCACTTAAAGATGACTAACGTTCTGGCCGACCTTCTGAAGTTGATGAAGACAAAATGAAAGCCATAATTGAATCAAATCGTCATATAACTGTGCGAGAGATTGCAAAAAGGTTAAATGTGTCACACAGAACAATTGAAAATTACATAAGACGTCTTGGACTCGTTAAGAAGCTGGATATTTGAATTCCAAATTGGGCACGAATTGAAAGAAATTCACTTAACACAACGGATCAATATTTGCGATACGCATTTCAAACGTAATGTAATCGATCCTTTTTTAAAGCGAATTATCACTGGTGATGAAAAATGGATCGTCTACAACAACATTAATCGAAAAAGATTATGGTCCAAGCATGATGAACCGACACAAACCGTATCGAAAGTTGACTTGCATCAAAAAAAGATCATGCTGTCAATTTGGTGGGATTACAAAGATGTTGTGTATTTTTAGATGCTTCCAAGCAACTAAACGATCAACTCAGATGTTTAGTGCCAACAACTTATGAAATTGGAGGAAGCAATCAAAGAGAAAAAGCCAGAATTGGCAAATCGTAAAGGAATCGTGTTCCACCACGACAATGGGAGGCCCCATACATCTTTAGCAACACATACGAAATTATTGGAGCTTGGTTGGGAAGTGATGTCATATCCTCCATATACCCCCGACCTTGTACTGTCGGATTATCATTTATTTCGAAGTTTACAAAACTTTTTAAACGGTAAAAATTTCGACAACAACGATGATCTTAAATCGCACTTGGTTGAGTTTTTTGCTGATAAGAACCAGCAGTTCTATGAGCGCGGAATCATGAAGCTACCAGAAAGATGGAAAAAGGTCATCGAACAGGATGGAAAATATTTGACCGATTAAAGTTCATTTTTTGTATAGAAAAAATTGAGTTTTCTTTCACACTAAAAAACCGAAATTACTTTCTTGCCAACCCAATACATGTATATGTGTGTGTATATATATATATATATATATATATGTATGTATGTGTGTATAAAACACATAAACATATATATTTCAAAGCGATTATTAAGGGAGGAAAAAATTATAATTATAATAAAACACGAGGGTACGCTCCAGCTGACATTTTACGTAGCGACGGGTCTGAGCGATCCGCGATCGTCGCCTCGGCCGCTGAGCGTGGAGCGGTGCAAGGGGAACGGTGGGTGTCACCGCTTGAAATCCGGCCGAAAAGGGCACTTAGTCTCCAGCTCTGATGTATAGTAATTGATAATTTAACATTTTTTGTAACACAAAAAATATTTTAATATAAAATAACCATAAACTAAAATGGCTTTAATTTACAGAGGTAACTTTTGCTCATTTACCAAAAATGGACTAAAATTATCTTTGTAGGTTGCAGTTACTCTAGTTTGCAGTATGTATACTTTCTGTAAAGCATTAACACGACGTAACGTAAATTTAGATCTGTGACTTTAATCCACATAATTAATTTTAACCCAATTGTGACAAATAAACTCACTTAAAGTCACTTCAGTTTACGGTAGTGTAAATCAAATAATTTTAAATTATAATAACTCGATATATATATAAATCATTACGAATAATCTATTAATTCATGTATCCAGAAGTCCCGTAAATATGTATATTATGCCAAAATCACAAGTTATACAATCAACAGAACTTGCAGCAACTACTGTACATATCCGTTGAAATCGGGAACTCATAAAAAAATACGTTACCTTTTTAAAATATGTTACCTTTTAATATTTAATAAACCTAAGACTTTGTCTTTTCTCCTCTTCCTCTCTTTCTTTTTTCTTATCTATATTTCTTTCCTTCCTCCTTTATTTGATTCCTTTCTCTACTTTTTCCTCTTCTTTCTCCTTCTCCTTTTCTAATTTATAATATTAATTAACGCACGATCCAACCATGATTCCGACACGCAAAATTCACCGTTTCAATTATTCGCGTAGATAATATGATAACTAAAAGGCGACTGAATAACGACAAGCTTAACCTCGCGTTATCATCAAACTCGAAAGAACGAACCCCTCAGAGTACCACACGTCAAGACTGGCAGCAACGCGCTTGATCGCACGTTAACGCACGATCCAATCGCGATTCTGACACGCAAAACACATAACTCGCGCGAATAAACAACTCGAAGGCGACTACAACGACAAACTCTTAACATCACGCAGTCAGCCAACTCGAAAGAACGATAATCTCATCCTCGATGACATGAATGACATTCGAAGTAACACACAGTCTCCTTCACCTAACCAGCCGACAGCCAATTATATGCTCGGAAAAGATGCCTCAACGTTTCGATACGACTTCGATAGATTTCGATACCGACCGACGCGTTCACGGAGTTACACGGCTCGTTTACTAAAGGGATACGCACGGCGAGGGAAAGAACGCACCGCTATTCGTGTTTTATCTCGCTGTACATCTCACTGCACGCCGCCAATAATAGCTAGATCAATTGGGCCGTGCTATGGCCCGAGAGACTGCGACGCTCCTCCAATCATCTATCTCGGCGCTTACTCGTCAGATTGCTGTCATTAATAACTCAATAATTATTGCGATTTTTGCAAAATTGTATTTTACTTTTGTTTTCAGCTTAACCCAACCTACCTTTACACTTCGAGTTGACAGCTAATTACCGGACACTCTGTATATACGGAATAGAAAAGCTATATATTCGTCAGTTGTACAAGCGACAGGTATCGTCACCTGCACTAATCCGACAACTGTTGATACGTGGGAACGGAATAGGATCCCTGGATTCGAAGAATCATGCACTCGAGTATTTCGATGGGCTTGCTATGAGCTTAAATCGAGGTTAAGCACTTGGCTCGAATAAACCGCAGGGGTTCGCTTTGATCGCAAGGACTGAGGTGAACAAAGCTCGAAGAGTCTAAAGGTCATTCTACAATGAGGTTGTAGTAGTATGCAATAGGCAAATTGACCAATCACAGTCGATTTTTCTTCGATCGTAAAGAGAACAATCGATCGTGATTGGTCAATTTGCCTACTGCATACTACTACAACCTCATTGTAGAATGACCTTAAAGGCTCATCTACATTAGCTGTAAGAGTAAGGCTGTAAGCAGAGAGAAGCCTGAGAGCGGCCATGGCTGTATTTACAGCGTTATGGAAAAGTTGGCTGATTCGAAGCGCTAACTGGGTCCATTTTTCATGGACATGAACTACTAAGCCAATGTCCACGATTTGTCGGTACTATTCCGTGCTATGTCGATAATTATTTGGTTCTGTTTTGTGCTATGTTCACGAGCGAGCTAGATTAATTAGATAAAAACGAAGAATCGATCTTCGTCTCACCACCAGCGAATAGACAATCGCGACGAAGCGAGCCAGCAGCGATGTAAGACAGACGTCGCCGTCCCCCCTTATTTTCCTTTCCACATTGTTTTATATTCATAATTCGGGAAGAAAATAATTTCGAGAGTTCGGACGATTTCTAGCAATGACGCGACAGAGATAACGCGCGGCCACATTAATTTGTCATGACTTTTATATTACTTATAATTACATAAACGCCCATATATGCAAATTATAGATAATTATTGTGCGTATGTTTTAATATTGTACAATATGGTATATAATAACAACAACTTCATTCTTGCAGTAATTTTTTTAAGATCATTGAGGTCGTGAATTAATTTTTTTCTTCATCAATCAGTTTTCTGCAAAAATTAAGATTTTTTAAATAAAATATAAAATGTTTCTCTTCTCTTCTCTCCGAAGAGTTAATTAAAAAATATGTACTCCACAGAGTCAATTGACAAATGTATAGTCAGAAGAGTCAATTCAAAAGTGTACTCCGAAAAGTCAATTTAATAGCATATTCCGAAGAGTCAATTTTAAAGCGTACTCTGAAAAATCAAATTAATATTGTAATCCGAAAAGTCAATTTATAATAGAATATTTACTTCGATGATTCAGTTAAAGAAAAAAACATTTATTTATTATTATATTCAGAGAATAATATTTAATTTATTATTTATACTTATCTTACTTATGCTTACCCTGCATATGCTTCTTTGAATGAAAAATTTAATTTGTTGACTGATTCAGATTCAGATTTGTTAAAATATCTCTTATGCGCAACTCTTGAACAGGTAGGTAGTAAAATAATTTTTTTTCTTTACGAATTTTATAAACTTTTCACGAACATAAAAATTGAAAGATTCTCAGAGGACAAATAACTTTTCTTGAACATTTAAACCAAAGGAAAATATTTTCCCATTAATAAAGAATGAATAATTAATATCTCACATAAGAGGAATCTTCATCCTTGAAATCACCGTGCGATTCTGCTTTTAGAAAAGTATAATATTGATGTAATAGTAACAAATGTTATCCAAAAACGGTGCAAATCTTAAACGTTTTTGAGAAATGTAGTTTGAAGTTTAGTCTTTTCTGTGTCTATAGCAGAAGAATATAGTATAGCAGAAGAATTACCAATTTGCTTCAGTAGCGCAGTGGATCAGGCTTTGTGATATGAGCGTAGAGGTTGTTCAAGTGTGTTATTTTTACTATCACAGGGAGAACCATGTAGAATGTATAATAATACGCAGACAAATTCTTTACATAATCATACTTATTTCTTTTAGCATGAATAAAAATGATCAATGCTAACGTGATAAGTGTATATCGCAATTGTACGTGTACACAATTGTACACATACACACACATACCACTGATGTCAAAACCGAACAATTCGTGAAAATTTTTTATTGATCGCAATTGTACGCAAAGACGAAAGAGAAGTACACGGGTCTCCGCGGGTATCTCGTCATATTAATTGTCTATGAGCTGATAAACAATTGATCTCCGGTATTTACAAGTTACGCTTGTCCGCAGCTTGTTCGGTTTTGATATCATTGGTATCAGTGATGCGAATTTGGTGACGGGCTTGCACGAGGATCCTCCTTCCCCCCCCCATATACGCACACAGCCAGCTCGGTCAATCCGCGTGAGCCACGCGATCGGCAATTGTCGACGCGCCGAGCGAGCGAGAGAGAGAGAATATCATTCCCTCATTGTCGCTCTCGTTCTCGCTCAGCGAGCGAGCCCAATTCTTTCTTACCCATAATCTGAATCGCGGGAGCGCCTGTCTCTCTCTCCTTTCCTCTCTATGACAATACTGAAAAGTTTTGTCTACTCGGCGCACCGAAATTATTACAAATAATATTTTATTATTAATATTATTATTTATAATATATATTATTTGTAATATTATTTGTAATTTTACTTGTAATTGTATAATAATGTTACAAATAATATAAATTTTTACAAATTTTATTTGTAAAAATTTATATCATTCGTAATATTATTTGTAATAGTATTAATAATATTCGGCGCCAAGAAAATGAAATATATTTTATTAATTATTTTGCGGAGTCGGGCAGGTTCACAGGTTTGATTATTGAATTGTTTAATAATATTTTAAGAATAATTTTAAGTTATACAAGGATGTAGTATGAAATATAAAAGAATATTGTAACAGAATCAAGAAGTACGAAATGAAACCTCTTTGCTTTTATTACAATATCCTGTAAGTTAATAAATATTTTTCATACAGTATTAAATAATCTCCAAAAACAATTACATCCGTGAAATTTTCTATCTGCGCGAAAAAATTCATAAAATATATTTGTTTCGTCGCTCTAAATGAGAAAACTCTCAGAACAATGTTATAGTTGTTCAGTGCACTATTCAATAAAAATATAATAATACTATGTTTGTATGTGTGAAGAATATTTGCTAACATACAGGATATTGTAATAAAAGCAAGGAGGTTTTATTTCGTACTTCTAAGGCCAAGACTTATTAACGGCTAAAGGCATATTCGAATTGATCTTGCCTTAATTGGTCGGATCAGTGATCGGTCTTGCCTTAAGTTCCAAGCCTCATAACTCGGAATGTACTCGACGAAATGTAACTTTGTTAGAGTGTTTTGGAATGCTCTCGAGATAAGCTACAAGAATATGTAATAAAAAATCGTAGTTTTTATTTAAAAAAACATTAATGACCTTGGCCTGATTTTGACAAGATCACTTCACTCAAGGTCAATTCCACATTTCCGTTATGTGTCGTCCTTCAAGCCATGCAACTTTCGTTCGAAAAATTTTTTAATAAAATCATCGATAATGGACCATGTCACTTTAGTTAGAAAAGTCTGGAAACGGTCAAATACCTCGAAAACGAAACATTTTTAAGAAAAATATTTCCAACTAAAGTTGTAAGGTTTTAAAAGTTCTATTGAATGATGATATCCGTTTGACCTTGCGTAAACGGATCAAGGCGAGGTCAAGGCCAACATAATTTTTTGAAATGGAATACCCAATTTTTTATCACATAGTGTTAAAGCTGTCAGCGAGACGTTTCCAAAACATTACTTGATGACCTATTTTTCTTAAGAATTGTCTGAGTTATGAGCTTTAGAATTTACGGTGCCGCCAATATTAGTATTATCCAGGATGTACCGCGTGGAGGTTGCATGATCGAACTTTACACCTCCCTGTGTGTGTGTGTGTATGTTAGCAGAGATAAGGACTATGCAGTAGTAGTGCGTCAATTTTTAACTGATACTTTCCCAAACCGATGGATAACAAGATGTGGAGAAATAGAGTGGCCCTCTAGATCACCAGATCTTTCTCCATTGGACTACTTCTTATAGGGATATGTTAAAAACAATGTGTACGGAATGAAACCTGCTAACTTGGCAGATCTTAGGGAACGCATACTGCACCAAGTAAATCTTATTTCATCAGAAATGAGACGAAACGTTTTAAATGAATTTCATCTACGATAAGGTTATTGTCAAGCAGCAGACGGAAGACAATTTGAACACTTAATTCAATAAAAACCCGTCTACATACACACGCGCGCGCACACACACACACGTAGCAGAGAGGGTTTGGAGTCATTAAATACTGCGGTAATGACGAACCGCGGAGGGACGAACCTTATTTTTGCTGACACATACACACGCACACACACACACACACAGGGGGGTGTAAAGTTCGATCATGCAACCTCCACGCGGTACATCCTGGATAATACTAATATTGGCGGCACCGTAAATTCTAAAGCTCATAACTCAGACAATTCTTAAGAAAAATAGGTCATCAAGTAATGTTTTGGAAACGTCTCGCTGACAGCTTTAACACTATGTGATAAAAAATTGGGTATTCCATTTCAAAAAAATTATGTTGGCCTTGACCTCGCCTTGATCCGTTTACGCAAGGTCAAACGGATATCATCATTCAATAGAACTTTTAAAACCTTACAACTTTAGTTGGAAATATTTTTCTTAAAAATGTTTCGTTTTCGAGGTATTTGACCGTTTCCAGACTTTTCTAACTAAAGTGACATGGTCCATTATCGATGATTTTATTAAAAAATTTTTCGAACGAAAGTTGCATGGCTTGAAGGACGACACATAACGGAAATGTGGAATTGACCTTGAGTGAAGTGATCTTGTCAAAATCAGGCCAAGGTCATTAATGTTTTTTTAAATAAAAACTACGATTTTTTATTACATATTCTTGTAGCTTATCTCGAGAGCATTCCAAAACACTCTAACAAAGTTACATTTCGTCGAGTACATTCCGAGTTATGAGGCTTGGAACTTAAGGCAAGACCGATCACTGATCCGACCAATTAAGGCAAGATCAATTCGAATATGCCTTTAGCCGTTAATAAGTCTTGGCCTTAGAAGTACGAAATAAAACCTCCTTGCTTTTATTACAATATCCTGTATGTTAGCAAATATTCTTCACACATACAAACATAGTATTATTATATTTTTATTGAATAGTGCACTGAACAACTATAACATTGTTCTGAGAGTTTTCTCATTTAGAGCGACGAAACAAATATATTTTATGAATTTTTTCGCGCAGATAGAAAATTTCACGGATGTAATTGTTTTTGGAGATTATTTAATACTGTATGAAAAATATTTATTAACTTACAGGATATTGTAATAAAAGCAAAGAGGTTTCATTTCGTACTTCTTGATTCTGTTACAATATTCTTTTATATTTCATACTACATCCTTGTATAACTTAAAATTATTCTTAAAATATTATTAAACAATTCAATAATCAAACCTGTGAACCTGCCCGACTCCGCAAAATAATTAATAAAATATATTTCATTTTCTTGGCGCCGAATATTATTAATACTATTACAAATAATATTACGAATGATATAAATTTTTACAAATAAAATTTGTAAAATTTATATTATTTGTAACATTATTATACAATTACAAGTAAAATTACAAATAATATTACAAATAATATATATTATAAATAATAATATTAATAATAAAATATTATTTGTAATAATTTCGGTGCGCCGAGTAGACAAAACTTTTCAGTATTGTCATAGAGAGGAAAGGAGAGAGAGACAGTCGCTCCCGCGATTCAGATTATGGGTAAGAAAGAATTGGGCTCGCTCGCTGAGCGAGAAACGAGAGCGACAATGAGGGAATGATATTCTCTCTCTCTCGCTCGCTCCGGCGCGTCGACAATTGCCGATCGCGTGGCTCACGCGGATTGACCGAGCTGGCTGTGTGCGTATATGGGGGGGGGAAGGAGGATCCTCGTGCAAGCCCGTCACCAAATTCGCATCACTGATACCAATGATATCAAAACCGAAACAAGCTGCGGACAAGCGTAACTTGTAAATACCGGAGATCAATTGTTTATCAGCTCATAGACAATTAATATGACGAGATACCCGCGGAGACCCGTGTACTTCTCTTTCGTCTTTGCGTACAATTTGCGATCAATAAAAAATTTTCACGAATTGTTCGGTTTTTGACATCATGGTATGTGTGTGTATGTGTACAATTGTTGTACACGTACAATTGCGATATACACTTATCACGTTAGCATTGATCATTTTTATTCATGCTAAAAGAAATAAGTATGATTATGTAAAGAATTTGTCTGCGTATTATATACATTCTACATGGTTCTCCCTGTGATAGTAAAAAATAACACACTTGAACAACCTCTACGCTCATATCCACAAGCCTGATCCACTGCGCTACTGAAGCAAATTGGTAATTCTTCTGCTATACTATATTCTTCTGCTATAGACACAGAAAAGACTAAACTTCAAACTACATTTCTCAAAAACGTTTAAGATTTGCACCGTTTTTTGGGATAACATTTGTTACTATTACATCAATATTATACTTTTCTAAAAGCAGAATCGCACGGTGATTTCAAGGATGAAGATTCCTCTTATGTGAGATATTAATTATTCATTCTTTATTAATGGGAAAATATTTTCCTTTGGTTTAAATGTTCAAGAAAAGTTATTTGTCTCTGAGAATCTTTCAATTTTTATGTTCGTGAAAAGTTTATAAAATTCGTAAAGAAAAAAATTATTTTACTACCTACCTGTTCAAGAGTTGCGCATAAGAGATATTTTAACAAATCTGAATCTGAATCAGTCAACAAATTAAATTTTTCATTCAAAGAAGCATATGTAGGGTAAGCATAAGTAAGATAAGTATAAATAATAAATTAAATATTATTCTCTGAATATAATAATAAATATTTTTTTTTTAGCTGAATCATCGAAGTAAATATTCTATTATAAATTGACTTTTCGGATTACAATATTAATTTGATTTTTCAGAGTACGCTTTAAATTGACTCTTCGGAATACGCTATTAAATTGACTTTTCGGAGTACACTTTTAAATTGACTCTTCTGACTACACATTTGTTAGTTGACTCTGTGGAGTACATATTTTTTAATTAACTCTTCGGAGAGAAGAGAAGAGAAACATTTTATATTTTATTTAAAAAATCTTAATTTTTGCAGAAAACTGATTGATGAAGAAAAAATTAATTCACGACCTCAACGAAGATCTTAAAAAAATTACTGCAAGAAATGAAGTTGTTGTTATTATATACCATATTGTACAATATTAAAACATACGCGCAATAATTATCTATAATTTGCATATATGGGCGTTTATGTAATTATAAGTAATATAAAAGTCATGACAAATTAATGTGGCCGCGTTATCTCTGTCGCGTCATTGCTAGAAATCGTCCGAACTCTCGAAATTATTTTCTTCCCGAATTATGAATATAAAACAATGTGGAAAGGAAAACAAAGGGGGGACGGCGACGTCTGCCTTACGATAACGCTGCTGGCTCGCTTCGTCGCGATTGTCTATTCGCTGGTGGTGAGACAAGACCGATTCTTCGTTTTTATCTAACTAATCTAGCTCGCTCGTGAACATAGCACAGAACAGAACCAAATAATTATGACATAGCACGGAATAGTACCAACAAATCGTGGACA